>NC_084755.1:32799233-32844233 GCF_033978785.1 Entelurus aequoreus
TAAATATGTATAATTGTATCCTGTCATGTATCTTTCTATTAGTGGTAATACAATACAGTAGAAATGGGCATGTTTTAGATATAGTTAAAAATGGTGATTAATCATAATAGATTATTAAATTGTGCTTAATCATAATTTGACAACCCGACAACACATCCCGTGTTTTATACTGTAGGCATGATCAACAAATTAAAGGCAAAATAATGCTAAAATGAATAGTTATATCAAAGTTAACGTGTTAATGCATGTGATTAATCACACAAAATTATCGTATTAATCATGTATAAACGTCAATTAATCACAATTTATTTTAAGCGCTCCTTTACCATAACTGCAGATGGTTACCTGAAAGACGGTGAAGGTTGTTACTCCAATCGCTGTTGACAAGTTTTGAGCAAATAAATAATTTTAAAAAATGTGTATGACATTTAAACAATAAAATTGCATTTGTGTCGAATATTGGGGTGTTTTTTTAAAGTTCATATAAATTATGCAAGCAAGTAATTTATTGTGATTATTCAAAATGAATCATAACGTAAAAGTGTAATTAATCAGATTTTTAAAAAAAATACAAATAGTTTGACAGCCCTAAAAATGAATCATGAGCAGTATTGTCCACCACTAATCTATTCCTCTCTGTGTGTAATATTTATCCTAAGTCTATCATCAGTCATTCATGTCTATCGTGGTCTCTCTCCCAGGTGGACAGTTCCGTGTTTGACAGCAGGGAAATGGTTCAGAGCCTGGCCTTTGGACTCTCGTTCCTACAGCGGATGGACATGAAGCCTGTAGTGGTGATGGGCACGTCGGGTTCCCTGAGTGCCGAGGGGCTGGTGGAGCGATGCCAGCAGCTGACCGAAGTTCTGCAGCAGCAGTCCGCTACTGTTCTGCCCTTCTTCTCTGCTGAGGCCTTCCTAAAGCTGCATGAAGCTCCACGTGGGAGTAGGTGAGGAACAAGACGAGTTGAGTTTTGTATTTTGTCAGGTTAAGGTAATATCTTGAATTTGTACGTCCCTCCGGCAGTTTCTGAAAACACAATGCAGAGTTACGTTACAACCCGAGGCCACATTTATTATTTACCCTTATATAAACAGCAGGGTTTCCCCTCGATTGCCAAGATACTTGTGACGATGGGGGCGTGATTAGGGGTGTGGTCAAATAACATCATCATATAATTGGCATAATTTGCTATGATGATATCATTTTCTTTAAAAAGGCTAAAAAAAAAATGTATACATGCATTTAAAACACATCTGTTATTAATTAGGATTAACATATATTTTTTATATTATTTGGTTTTGCCATATTTTCAATTGTTGCTACTTATTGTACAATGTTCTTTATTGAGAGTGCTTAGAGACTTCTAGTGATGTTGTTCTTTATTAAAAACAACTACCGTATTTTTCTGATTATAAGTCGTTTCGGAGTATACTAAGGCTGCAGCTAACGATTATTTTTCTATCGATTAATCTATAGATTATTTTTTTCGATTAATCGGTTAATCTATAGATAATTTTTTCCGTTTAATCTATAGATTATTTTTCCTTTTACCGATTATTTTTTTTATTTAAAATGAAGATGAAAAAATACAGTTTTTTCAAAAGGCATGGCTTTTATTTACAAAAAAAAAAAAAGTATGGCCACTCAGTCAACATTGACAACAACATGACAAAATATTATGTAACAATGTAAACATTTAAATCTTTTAACATTTAACAAAATTAAAAGTAGCTTATTTGCTTTTTAATGTGCAAATCTAAAAGTAAACATCCAGTGCAAATCTTAATATTCTGCAATAGTATAAGCATTTCAAAAGTAAAAGTATTGCTTATTTTGCTTTAAAATGTGCAAAAATAAAGATAAACATCCAATACAAAAAAGTGCTAAACGAAATATTATGTAACAACAGTGTAAACATTTCAACAAAAGTGAAAGTATTGCTTATTTGCTAAAATGTGCAAAAATAAAGATAAACATCCAATACAAAAAAGTGCCAATCTAAATATTCTGGAGCACTGTAAACATTAAGTATTGCTTTTAAAATGTGCAAAATAAACATCCAGTCCAACACAGTACACAATAACCAATTCTACTCATTCCAGTGAGTGACTAACAGTTGTAATGAAGAAAGGTTATAGCATGTCTACATGCTCTGGGGTGAGGCTGGTTCTTTTCTTGTTTACAATATTCCCAGCATCTGAAAATAGGCGCTCAGAAGGTGTCGATGTGGCTGGAACTGAGAGGTAATTAGCCTTCACCTCAAGCCAGAACTGCGAGTGAGCTGAGCTGCAGTTTAAGTTTCTAGAAGGTCAACGGGCTCATAGTGATGTTACTAGTAGTTGACTGGGAGGTGTTTATTATCATTTGGGGAGAGTCCGCTGCCTGATGCTCACCTGCTAAACACCTATCTGCTCCACGCTGAAGCGCTGACTACATGCGCTCTGAATACGCACTGCTGATTGGCTGATAACGCTCTGAATATGCACTGCTGATTGGCTGTTAACGCTTTGTGTGTACCAATCAGATGGTTGTGTGGGTGGGACAATGCTGGGTGCTGAGACAGAGGCAGAAGGAGCAAAGCAGCTTGTTAAGACTTTAGCAGCTAAAGTTAGCTTTAGCTTAGAAACTCGTTCGGTACACCCCTGTACCGAACCGAAAGCCCCGTACCGAAACGGTTCAATACAAAACACGTACCGTTACACCCCTAGCAGATACAAATGACACATTCATGTTTTTGTGTAATGATGACAACGTATACTCACGCGGCCGATTGACTAGTTGATGGTTTTCTTTTCAAATGTTCGTTCATAGCCGTTGTGCTGCTATGATAGGCCATTTCCGCTCGACACAGTGTGCATACAACAACATTATTAGGCCGTGTATTGAAATACTCCCATACTTTTGACGACTTTTGGCGTGCTTTTTCCCCCTCGCTCACACCGTCTGCTTTGCGCTCCGCCATGACGGTAGTGTGACGTAAATATGCGACGCGTCGACGCACAAAAACGCTGTCGACGTATTTACGTAACCGATGACGTCGACGCGTCGTTTCAGCCTTAGAGTATACGTCGCACCGGCCGAAAATGCATAATAAAGAAGGAAAAAAACATATATAAGTCGCACTGGAGTATAAGTCACATTTTTGGGGGAAATTTATTTGATAAAACCCAACACCAAGAATAGACATTTGAAAGGCAATTTAAAATCAATAAAGAATAGTGAACAACAGGCTGAATAAGTGTACGTTATATGAGGCATAAATAACCAACTGAGAACGTGCCTGGTATGTTAACGTAACATATTATGGTAAGAGTCATTCAAATAACTATAACATATAGAACATGCTATACGTTTACCAAACAATCTGTCACTCCTAATCGCTAAATCCCATGAAATCTTCTTCCTCTGTGTCGCTTCTAAACAACTCTGCCAACTCCAAAGGTATGCGCCGCTTCCTCTTGCCGTTTTCTGCTGCATATTTCACTACGTCCAGCTTGTAATCTGCAGTATATGATTTCCTTTTTGGTGCCATTTTTGTTCAGCCCTCCTCAGTTTTTATAAGTTACCGTCAATGTTGAAATGATCCATTTTTATAGATAGTAGCAGGTAGCATCCCAAGACCCACAATGCACTTCTGCTATGACGCACAATGCACTTCTGCCATGACCCGCCCCCGCCAAATTGTTATTGATTGACGTGTGTGTGTGACGATCGCTGACGTGTGTGTGACGATTGCTGACATTTGCCTCGTCTCTTACGGGAATGAGATAAATAATATTATTTGATATTTTACGGTATTGTGTTAATAATTTCACACATAAGTCGCTCCTGAGTATAAGTCGCACCCCCGGCCAAACTATGAAAAAAAACTGCGACTTATAATCCGAAAAATACAGTAATAACAAATATACCATCTTTTTGTGGTGTTACTGTACTTGTGTTTGGAGACTCTACTTCTGTCCCTGCGTGACGTCACTCTTGCTACTCGCTTGATTGATTGATTGAGACTTTTATTAGTAGGTTGCACAGTGAAGTACATATTCCGTACAATTGACCACTAAATGGTAACACCCGAATAAGTTTTTCAACTTGTTTAAGTCGGGGTCCACTTAAATTGATTCATGATACAGATATATACTATCATATATACTATCATCATAATACAGTCATCACACAAGATAATCACATTGAATTATTTACATTATTTACAATCAGGGGTGTGTGTGTGTGGGGGGGGGGGGTAGGATATGGACATCAAGTAGTGGACATAGAGAGAGAGAGAGAGAGAGAGAGATCAGAAGGCATAAGAAAAAGTATCTGCATTTTATTGTTTACATTTGATTATTAGCAATCTGGGGAGGGTGTTAGTTTAGGGTTGTAACTGCCTGGAGGTGAACTTTTATTGCGGTTTTGAAGGAGGATAGAGATGCCCTTTCTTTTATACCTGTTGGGAGCGCATTCCACATTGATGTGGCATAGAAAGAGAATGAGTTAAGACCTTTGTTAGTCCGGAATCTGGGTTTAACGTGGTTAGTGGAGCTCCCCCTGGTGTTGTGGTTATGGCGGTCGCTGCTGCTCCAGTTGGACTTTCTCTGCTTAAAAGCCGCCACTGTCCTCTTAATATTTGCACATTTTGTAGATGGCTGCCCGCGCGGGCACAGTACAGGCCAAAAGTTGGGACACACCTTCTCATTCAATGTGTTTTGTTTATTTTCATGACTATTTACATTGTAGATTGTCACTGAAGGCATCAAAACTATGAATGAACACATGTGGAGTTATGTACTTAACAAAAAAAGGGGAAATAACTGAAAACATGTTTTATATTCTAGTTTCTTCAAAAGCTTCATGCACACCTTTTGAAGTGAAAACCATTTCAGGTGTCAAATACCAGCTGATACGAGGACCGGGAAAGCAGGGGAGTTGTTGTGACACGCTCGCCATGGATGATGTTACTGTTAAAATAAAGTTGTTTATCAAGGCAAAACTGCCGTCGGTGTTGCTGTTTAAAACTTGTTGTTAATGGCAGCACCGAGTTTATTTGCTTCTGCTCTTCTGGAAGGACAGAATAAAGAGTTTGTCGTTCGCTTTACTACAACTTCTATTTTTACGCGCAGATTTGCCAGATCTTATAAAAGTTTGCGCTATTTTGCTGCACAACAGAACTCTGGACTCGGGATGGCAGTGCTGTTCCGTGGTGGTTTCCTTCAGCAGCGTTTCTGCATCCAGTGGAAATCCATGATTAGTTTCTGTATTATTTCCTGTCCAGCGCTCTTATTTTTGTTTCCACTTCCTGTTTGTCTGCACTATTTCCCTAGTCTGAGCGCTGGCTCCCTTACATGTCCATGATTGGCAATCAGGACACACCTGGTTGCCTGGATCATTGTTGCTTTGTACTCGACGTGCTCCATAGACTCCCTAATGATTTCTGTGAACTTCCTGCTGAACTATTTTTGTTTTGCCTTTCCCAATTAAAGGCTTTTTTTAAATACTAATTCTACTGTCACAGGAGTCCGATACGACGGGTTTAGGTGGCAGTCGAGTGTGGGGCTCAGAGCAACCCAGGCTTCATTTTCCAAATCTGCTTCTTGGAAAATACTCCCCTCAACCCACAGTTCTGGGACCAAACTCCTCAAGAGGGATAATTCTACGCTTAAGTTGCTGTTGGGTAAAAGTGTTGAGAAGATTTCAGCTCATTGCTTAATTGCTAGCCTGCCAGTTCACCCCTTGAACAGTTTTTATTTGCTATGTTTAAAAACAGAGTCTCAATTTTGCCAAGAAGAATGGTCAAATATGCAACCATGATTATGAGGTGAAGCCTATTAAAGAACATTGTACCAAATATTAGTGGCCATGTATGTACTGTAAACCAGTGGTCCCTAGGGTTGGGTATCGTTTGAATTCGAACAATTCCGATTCCGATTCCTGACGATTCTCGATTCCGATTCTTTTTGTACCATGCCGGGATCAATGTGTTTGACAGGTAGTCCCTAGAAGGTGGTATGTATTTTGGGTTGAGAGTTTTCACCATATCCCTGCAAACATAAACAAACATGTAATGTTGCTATTACTGTTTAGGCCAGTATCAATTAGCTTAGCTCTAACGTTATTGCTTAACTAACCTAAATGTTGGAGATTCCACCTCTGAAAATGGATGCAGTATTTTGACTATGTGTGCAGTGACCTTTCTGTGGCACTCTTCGGTCTGTGGCACCGACATCTTCCCCATTGCTGCTACGGTGAACGGAGTACGCTGAGCACATCGCGGAGCCTGGCTAGCAGGTTGTAAATTGTCTATGAAAAAATATGCGGGCTAATTTGTTAGCTGCCTCAACGTTGGCGCAAAACACATTATTTATTGCATATATATTGTTTTACTTACCGGATTCGGACTGCAGTGCAGTGCCAGGCTGGGCGTCGGAGGAAGAGGCAGAGGAGGACGAGGACGGTCGGCGCAGCGCGTCGAAGACGGGACACGCATTTATTTGTACTCCCATGAACTCGGAGGTGCTTCATCATGTTCGACGTGCACCCTCCTAAGCACGAAACAGTCCTGTCGCACGTGTTACATTTCGCCGATATTTCATTTTTTTTAGTAAAATAAAGCCACACTTCGACCGCCGACGCCCGCTATCCATGCTTGACTGACTCGCTCGGCTACATAGGCTCAGCTATGCTAACACTTCCGGCGGTGGGCGCTTCTTCGTTGGTGTTCAGCGGCTTCTTCTTCCGGTCGGCGGACTTATTCTTTTTTTCCGGTCGGCAGACTGGGTATCGAAACTAGGAATCGAAATTTAAACTTTTGAACGATTCCGGGAGAATCGGAAAGTTAGTCCCGGTTCCAATCGATACTCGATACTCGGTACCCAACCCTAGTGGTCCCCAACCACCAGTCCGGGGAACGGTACCGGTCCGTGGAGCATTTGCTACCAGGCCGCACAGAAACAATAATTAATTTATAAACTACCGCATTTTCTCCGATTTAACTTTCGCCTGACCCACTAAACACACCAATAAGCTTGTTAATAGATGTATATTACAACTCCTTTATTACAGTACGTGGGACAATGCACATTAATAGACAGACATATAAAACGTTTATGTGCCATATTGTAGCCAAAGGCAAAATTTTCATGTACCGGTACATGTTTTGCTGTTTTTATCTGCCACACGTAGAAAGCCGGCCCGTGAAAATAATGCATACATTAAACCGGTCCCTGGTGGAAGAAATGTTGGGGAAACCTGCTGTATTTGTCATGAAATCCAACTTGTGCACCCAATTATTGTTTAAAAAAAAAAATTGGCGATCTAAATTGTATAATCATTCCACCATAGACAAAGAATTGTATAAATTCTTTATTGTTCTTTTTTCTCACTTTCTATCATCTTTTCTTCTCTTCTTCCTAGCGCTCTACCATCTGTAACCGTTGATACCAGCCTTCTCCAATGGAGTCTAAACTGCGGGATGATTCCTTTGGTTTGCCCTGTTGAGAAGAATAAGCAAGGTTGCTCATTAGTTCTGGACCAAATGGAGGTTACGGCAGCAATTTCTCGTGCCTTGCAGCCGCACAAAGTCATATTCTTGACCAACTCTGGAGGTCTGCGGAACCAGGAGAACAAGGCATGAACGTTCACAATTACTTAATGGTGTTCTGCAACTGTAATCAAATCAGGTGTTTTTCATGCATTAACAGTAGATCCCCGCCTATTCGCAGTTCAGTATTCAGTAAAACGATACTACAAACTTCCTGCTTGTCAAGACCGATAACGAATAACTCATTTACTGTACTTTTTTAAAATTTTTAAGTTAAACTGTATCTTTAGATTTGTCCGGACAAAAGTCAGTATCTTCAAAAATGGTCGTCCATGGCCATCATTTCCATGATGAAATTACAGATCGGTCTGTCGTCTCTGGCAAATGTTTTGCACTATTCAAACGCCTCGGCAATAGAAACGAGCCCTGGGCCTTTCTTAGCGGCTGGCTTCGGGGCAGTTACTTCAGCAGCGCAGGTGCATTCACAGGTGGCTGAGAGGGCTGACGGTATTTTTGCAAAATGCCTTCCTCTGAGCCCATGTTTGTTTACATTGGGCTCAGGCAGGGGGGTCAAACTTGTTTTCATTGAGGGCCACACTGCAGTCATGGCTGCCATTAGATGGCCGCTTGTAACAGTAAATAATTAATGAATTTGCCTATGAATTTAAATATTAAAAAAAAATTTTTACGTAAAGAGTAAAAACAATCTGTGGATTTTACCACTGTTTTTTACAGGAAAAATCTGGCAGCTTAGTTGCCAGACTTTTACTGTAAAATATATGGTGTTTATTTTTTTATTATTATTATTATTACAACATAAATACAGTACCGCTGTTTAATTTGATTTTGGCAACTCAGCTGACAGCTGACAGTTTTTTTTACCATAATAAAATGTTGTACCATAAAATCATCAACCGTGGATTTTACAGTAAAAAAAACCCAAAACTGACTGCTCAGTCGACAGAATTTTACTGTAAAAAAACAAACATTGGTCGTTGTTTTTTTTCAACTTACAGTAATATGCTGTAAACAACTTCATACATTTTACAGTAAAATCTATTGGTCATTTTTATAGTGTACAATTTGATGGATAACTTGCTTCGAAATCATAAGTTAAACAGATATTTAAGTACCGTATTTTTCGGAGTATAAGTCGCTCCGGAGTATAAGTCGCACCGGCCGAAAATACATAACAAAAGGAAAAAAACATATATAAGTCGTACTGGAGTATAAGTCGCATTTTTGGGGGAAATGTATTTGATAAAACCCAACACCGAGAATAGACATTTGAAAGGCAATTTAAAATAAATAAAGAATAGTGAACAACAGGCTGAATAAGTGTACGTTATATGAGGCATAAATAACCAACTGAGAACGTTCCTGGTATGTTAACGTAACATATTATGGTAAGAGTCATTCAAATAACTATAACATATAGAACATGCTATACGTTTACCAAACAATCTGTCACTCCTAATCGCTAAATCCCATGAAATCTTATACGTCTAGTCTCTTACGTGAATGAGCTAAATAATATTACTTGATATTTTACGGTAATGTGTTAATAATTTCACACATAAGTCGCTCCTGAGTATAAGTCGCACCCCCGGCCAAACTATGAAAAAAGCTGCGACTTATAGTCGGAAAAATACGGTATTCTTTTGGATTTTGACCAAAAAAGTTAGATAATATAATATTTGTTGCAATATTGGACACTATATGTTCCCTGTCAAACTAGAAAAAAAAACTAATATTCTTAGTAAGAAAGTAAAAAAAGAAAATATAAGGTATTTTATTGACACGTATTTCCAGGTTTTTGCGGGCCATATAAAATGACGTGGAGGGCCAGATTTGGCCCACGGGCCTTGAGTTTGACACTTTGTGGGTTCAGGGGTAGTTTGCAGCAATTTGCTCAACCTAACCCACCTACAGTACAGTAATCTTGCCTCATGTCTTTTTTATTCGGTTATCACAGCACCTTTTATAGGTCAGATTTCAGTATCAAGGTTAGGGATTTTTTTTGTCCATGATTCATGTTTTCTACCATTCATTAGGACCGTGGAACATACCACTATTTGTGAGAATCTACTGTAATGTGGACTTTTGTCTTAAAATTGTCATGAAGTCTGACTAAGGGTTAAATTAATCTTTGTATTTCATGGTATTTTTATATTGAAATATGCTCATTTGTGTAGTCAATTTCTGGTTCTCCTTCAACCAAATCCACTGCAATTTTGCCACATTTTTAAATGTTGTAGGTGTATGTTTTACACTTGGTTAAAGTCAACTTTATTGTTATTGTGTCTTGTACAGATACACAGCCAATGAAATGCAGTGTCGATGTATTGATGGTTGTCAGGTTCAAACACTGATGACATCTATTAATCAGACAAGAAGCAAGAAATCATGCAGAGACAGAGTTAAATTTAGCTCATGAGGAGAACGCATGGAGCTGCACACTTAGTCACAGTCTCGCCCTACGCTCTAAGGTACAGCTCCCGCGTCCCTCTATTTATTCAGGAGTTCCCTAGTCAACATCACTGAGGCTGCATCTAAAAGGAGTGGTCACATATATCATGCAAAGCAGGTCCAGTATGCACAATACGTGACGGAATGTGCTGGGGCATTGTGATTTTGCCTCGTCTCTGCTTCGTCTGCGTGCTGTCGTCTTATCTTCGTTGAGGTCCTTGAAGTCCTTGGCTGTTAGCTGGCTAAAGCAAAGATAAGGCCACCCCTCAGACAAGAAGTTTTGTCCTTGCACAGATAGGAAAAATACAGCTTGAGCACAATAGCTAATAACTATAGCAACGGACTTTAAGCATACTAAAGTTGTGTGATAATATATATACATGATTATTCTAACAATGGTACTACATGACGTAGCCTGGTTGTGTTACAGGTGCTGGGTACGGTGTCGCTGCCTGTTGACCTCCCTCGCCTGTCTGCAGCGCCGTGGCTAAGTGCTGCGGAGCGTCACAGAGTGGTCGGTATTGCCAGACTGCTCAACCATCTGCCTACTGAGTCCTCCGCAGTCATCACCTCTGCTGACACACTGCTGACCGAGCTATTCAGCCACAAAGGTGCACACTGACTCACTGTTGGTCTTTTGAACAGACTTTTTTTTTGTTTACTACTTCCTGTCATTCTATGCTGTTTCTTTGTCTGTCTTTCCTTCTATTTTAGGGTCTGGATCACTCTTTAAAAACAGAGACCCCATACATCGGTAAAAAGCTTATAGGATCCAGTGGGGGAAATATTTATTTGAGCCTCTGCTGATGATGTGGATTGACCCCCTTACAAAGATATGAACAGTCCGACTAGCGAGCTCAACTGTCAATATGCAAAGCCTCTTTTGAGGTGTGAAGTGCGTACAGTAGAATTTGGATGGGAAACTCTTAGTCCTCAGTGAGAATACTGATGGTCATGAATGGTTCTTCCAGCATAAAAAATGACCCAAACCATAGGAGGAGTCTCTCAAGAAGAAGCACATTTAAAGCCTAACAAAGTTTGGAGTTGCCAAGTGACGACCTCGATTTAGTCTGGATTGGAGGAATATCTCTTAAAAGGAGGCCACCGAAATCCCTTCTGGTGGCTGACTTTAGGAATCTGTGCTTCCCAACAGGGGGTTCTGCACCAAGTACTAACATTTTGCTTGGAGAGCCAACACTTTTGTCACTCAATCAAATACCAATTCATTTACCGTATTTTTCAGAGTATAAATCGCTCCGGAGTATAAGTCGCACCGGCCGAAAATGCAAAATAAAGAAGGAACTGCAGATGGAAATGAGCTATTTAGCTATAATCTGGTACAGAACATATCTGTCTTTGAGCTTAATGTTTCTGTGCATTGTCCCTTCAAATAAAGACTAAACTAAACTATATAAGTCGCACTGGAGTATAAGTCGCATTTTTTGGGGAAATGTATTTGATAAAAGCCAACACCAGGAATAGACATTTGAAAGGCAATTTAAAATAAATAAAGAATAGTGAACAACAGGCTGAATAAGTGTATGTTATATGAGGCATAAATAACCAACTGAGAACGTGCCTGGTATGTTAACATAACATATTATGGTAAGAGTCATTCAAATAACTATAACATATAGAACATGCTATACGTTTACCAAACAATCTGTCACTCCTAATCGCTAAATCCCATGAAATCTTATATAATTTCACACATAAGTCGCTCTGAGTATAAGTCGCACCCCCGGCCAAACTATGAAAATAACTGCGACTTATAGTCCGAAAAATACGGTACCAAAAATGTTTATGTCTTTGCAAGTGGGTAAACTTACACTATTATCAGGGGATCAAAAAAATATAATCGCCACTGTACCTGTGTCTAAGTGTAAATCTCAAGTTCCATGTCTCTTTTGCTGTGTATAGGTACAACTCCTTCGATGGGATTGATGTGGACCGTCTGTTGGCTCTCATCAACAAGACATTTGACAAAACTCTGCAGAAGGACTACATCGACTCCCTAAAAGGGCGACTACATTCTGTCTACCTCTCTGAAGGGTATGTGTTCATACTATGAATGTCTCTTACAGTATCTGAAGCTAGCTCTCCAATCAGCTAAACCGACCCAATAACGCCACGGTGAAGTATTGGTGAATTTACTGAGGAATTTGTGAAACTGAAACAATAAAAAAAAAAAATGCCATATTAAGTTAATAATACTAACACAGACACTAGTAAACGTGTTAGCACATAAGCTAATGCTAACAATACATCACTTTACAAATAAGCATGAAAACACTCCTACACACATCTAACATGGGACTGTTTAGTTAGTATAAACCGTTTTAGTTTGACTGTAAAACTTACAAACGTTGCTTGGAGTGATGAATGAAGAATCCATACAGGTAAAAACGCTACGGATGGCTGGCTATAAGACTGAACAGCACTAATATAATAACTAGAGATGTCCGATAATGGCTTTTTTGCCGATATCCGATATTCCGACATTGTCCAACTCTTAATTACCGATACCGATATATACAGTTGTGGAATTATCACATTATTATGCCTAATTTTGTTGTGATGCCCCGCTGGATGCATTAAACAATGTAACAAGGTTTTCCAAAATAAGAGAACAACTTCAACTCAAGCTATGGAAAAAAGTGCCAACATGGCACTGCCATATTTATTATTGAAGTCACAAAGTGCATTATTTTTTTTAACATGCCTCAAAAAACAGCAGCTTGGAATTTGGGACATGCTCTCCCTGAGAGAGCATTAGGAGGTCGAGGTGGGCGGGGTTGTAGCGTCCCGGAAGAGTTAGTGCTGCAAGGGGTTCTGGGTATTTGTTCTGTTGTGTTTATGTTGTGTTACGGTGCGGATGTTCTCCCGAAATGTGTTTGTCATTCTTGTTTGGTGTGGGTTCACAGTGTGGCGCATATTTCTAACAGTGTTAAAGTTGTTTATACCCTCACCCTCAGTGTGACCTGTATGGCTGTTGACCAAGTATGCCTTGCATTCACTTGTGAGTGTGTCAAAAGCCGTAGATATTGTGTGGTTGGGCCGGCACGCAAAGGCAGTGCCTTCAAGGTTTATTGGCGCTCTGTACTTCTTCCTACGTCCGTGTACACAGCGGCGTTTTAAAAAGACAAAAATGTTACTTTTTGGAACCGATACCGATAATTTCCGATATTACATTTTAAAGCATTTATCGGCCAATAATATCGGACTGCCGATAGTATCGGACATCCCTAATAATAACTGATTATTGAAATGACACGGCAGCACCTGCAGTGATTGAATTGGTCCAAAAGATAGCACCATAGCACAAACAATCAAACACTCTGTCAGTGTCTGTGCTTGTTTGGTTTTTTACACTACCGTTCAAAAGTTTGGGGTCACCCAAACAATTTTGTGGAATAGCCTTCATTTCTAAGAAGAAGAATAGACTGTCGAGTTTCAGATGAAAGTTCTCTTTTTCTGGCCATTTTGAGCGTTTAATTGACCCCACAAATGTGATGCTCCAGAAACTCAATCTGCTCAAAGGAAGGTCAGTTTTGTAGCTTCTGTAACGAGCTAAACTGTTTTCAGATGTGTGAACATGATTGCACAAGGGTTTTCTAATCATCAATTAGCCTTCTGAGCCAATGAGCAAACACATTGTACCATTAGAACACTGGAGTGATAGTTGCTGGAAATGGGCCTCTATACACCTATGCAGATATTGCACCAAAAACCAGACATTTGCAGCTAGAATGGTCATTTACCACATTAGCAATGCATAGAGTGTATTTCTTTAAAGTTAAGACTAGTTTAAAGTTATCTTCATTGAAAAGTACAGTGCTTTTCCTTCAAAAATAAGGACATTTCAATGTGACCCCAAACTTTTGAACGGTAGTGTATATAAAATTATTGTTGTTATTGCCTTCAGCGAAGAAAAATCCATAAATTAGCTGCTCCATGTAATAAGCCGCAGGGTTCAAAGTGCAGGAAAAAGTAGCGACTTAGTGTGGAATTTACAGTAATTGTCTTTCTTTTTGTACAATACTACCGTAATCATTTATGGAAGTTCCGTACAGAATTACAAAACGCCTTAACACGAGGACTACTGGTGCTCTGTGCAACACAATTATAGAAGTCCTTCAGTTGGTTAGATGTGCTACTTTGAAACAATTTCAATGAGGTGTGTGGACAGATTGAGGTATACAACCCGAGCAAAACTGGACCCTTTTAAAGACAGAAAATCCCATTATTTTGTTTAGCTACTCAGCGGCCGCCATTGTCACCATGGAGGTGGTGAACACGCCCTACCTTGATAAGTTGGTGGTGAGCAGCACTGAGCAGGGCCAGGGCACGGGTCACATCATGTTGGAGTGTATCAGGCAAGATCTGGGTAAACTCTTCTGGAGGTCCAGAACCACCAACAAGGTTAATCCCTGGTAAGGCAGCACAAATGTGTACAGTTCTATGTCAGAGTATCACAGTGTTATTTTCTCTAGGTACTTCAAGCATTGTGATGGCAGCTTTGCAAACGGGGAATGGATCGTGTTTTGGTGCGGTCTGACGGACATCCGAGAGTCATACGAGCTTGTGGAGTATGCGAAGAATCTCCGTGACTCCTTCCATGCCCCCACTCTCACGCCGGCCCAAAACTTGAAAGCATCCTAAAACTGCTGCTTAGTTTCCCACAAGTAAGAATGAATTCCTTTATTCACATTAAACCTCAGTCTGTTTTTAAGGTTCTTTGGAGTTGTTCATGAAGCACCCTGAAACACGAACTTCCCCCAGTGTACTATCTTGAGAATTTGAACCGCTATAAATGATTCTCTATTTTTAGAGCTCAACATTCTACTTTTATCATGAGCTTAGTTCTGGCGGTCCTCACGTTTCTGACGGGTTACTTGTAATTTTATTTTTCGTAGTTAGGAATGGGTATCAAAGCCCAGTTCTGTAATAGGACCAGTACAGTTGTAAACAGACCCAAAAAAGAAGGAGGTAACAGTGCCTCATTTCAGTGCTAGATGACTGCAACCTGCCACAAAAAACTTATTGTAATTAATGTACCGTATTTTTCGGACTATAAGTCGCTCCGGAGTATAAGTCGCACCGGCGGAAAATGCACAATAAAGAAAGAAAAAAACATATACAAGTCGCACTGGAGTATAAGTCGCATTTTTGGGGGAAATGTATTTGATAAAAGCCAACACCAAGAATAGACATTTGAAAGGCAATTTAAAATAAATAAAGAATAGTGAACAACAGACTGAATAAGTGTACGTTATATGAGGCATAAATAACCAACTGAGAACGTGCCTGGTATGTTAACGTAACATATTATGGTAAGAGTCATTCAAATAACTATAACATATAGAACATGCTATACGTTTACCAAACAATCTGTCACTCCTAATCGCTAAATCCCATAAAATCTTCCTCCCCGGTGTCGCCTCTGGTATGTCCTTTCTTTCTGCTGCTCGATTGCCGTTTTCTGCTGCATATTTCACTACGTCCAGCTTGTAATCTGCAGTATATGATTTCCTTTTCGGTGCCATTTTTGTTCAGTCCTTCTCAGTTTTTATAAGTTTCCGCCAATGTTGATGTGATCCATCTTAATAGCTACGGCAGTAGCATATAGCAGTTAGCATCCCATGACCCACAATGCACTTCTGCCATGACCCTCCCCCGCCGAATTCTTATTGGTTGACGTGTGAGTGACGATTGCTGCCATTTGCTTCGTCTCTTACGCGAAGGAGCTAAATAATATTATTTGATATTTAACGGTAATGTGTTAATAATTTCACACATAAGTCGCTCCTGAGTATAAGTCGCACCCCTGGCCAAACTATGAAAAAAAACTGCGATTTATAATCCGAAAAATACGGTAATGTCCTGACAGAAGCACACAGTCTGACGCTCTTTTGAAACGTTATTGTCAACCGTAACATGTAAACAGTAGCCCTCATAACACCGTTAGCCAACGGCAATACATCACTTCCTCGTTATGCACCAATGACAGTTAGACGGCAAGCAAGGTGCATTTACCGTATTTTTCAGACTATAAGTCGCAGTTTTTTTCATAGTTTGGCTGGGGGTGCGACTTATACTCAGGAGCGACTTATGTGTGAAATTATTAACACATTAGCGTAAAATATCAAATAATATTATTTAGCTCATTCACGTAAGAGACTAGACCAGACCTGGGCATTCTGCGGCCCGCGGGCCACATCCAGCCCTTTGTGCGTCCCTGTCCGGCCCGCGTGAGCCCAATCATAAATTACAAAATACATTTTAAAAATTATCTATGTCGAGTGTGCAATACAACTGTGCTGCTTTTGTTTCGAAAAGTGTTATTTATGGGCGTATGTTCGTGTGTAACCTGTGAGTGAAGGTGCACAGCGACAAGTGATGCACGGTTTACACCCGAGACGCTAAAAAGAGAAAAGTTGATGACAAATGGCGTGTTTTCAACAAGACATGGACTGCCAAGCAACGTTCCCTCTAAGGTGCACGCCTTCGCAATTGCGCACTATATATATATATATATTTATATATATAAATATATATATATATATATATTTAAATATATATATATATATATTTATATATATAAATATATATATATATATATATTTATACATATATATATATATATAAATATATATATTTGTAAATGTATATATATATATATATAAATATATATATATATATACATATATATATACACATTTATAAATATATATATATATACATATATATATACACATTTATAAATATATATATTTATATATATATATATATATATACACATTTATAAATATATATATTTATGTATATATATATATATATTTATATATATATATATATTTAAATATATATACATATATATATTATATATATATATTACATATATATATATATTTTATATATATATATATATATATATATATATATATATTTATATATATAAATATATATATATATATATTTATATATATAAATATATATATATATATATTTATATATATAAATATATATATATTTATATATATATATATATATATAAATATATATATATTTATATATATATATATATATATATATATATATATATATATATATAACTAGCTATCTAGATGTATAGATATATCTATAAATGTCTATCTAGATGTATAGATATATCTATAAATAGCTATCTAGATGTAGAGATATATCTCTACATCTAGATAGCTATTTATAGATATATCTCTACATCTAGATAGCCATTTATAGATATAACTATACATCTACATAGCTATTTATAGATATATCTCTACATCTAGATAGCCATTTATAGATATAACTATACATCTAGATAGCTATTTATAGATATATCTATACATCTAGATAGCTATTTATAGATATATCTATACATCTAGATATCTATACATCTAGATTGCTATTTATAGATATATCTATACATCTAGATAGCTATTTATAGATATATATATACATCTAGATAGCTATTTATAGATATATCTATACATCTAGATAGCCATTTATAGATATATCTATAAATCTATATTTATAGATATATCTATACATCTAGATAGCCATTTATAGATATATCTATAAATATATCTAGATGTATAGATATATCCATAAATGGCTATCTAGATGTATAGATATATCTATAAATAGCTATCTAGATGTAGAGATATATCTATAAATCTAGATGTATATATATATATTTATATCTATAAATGGCTATCTAGATGAATAGATATATCTATGAATCTATCTAGATGTATAGATACATCTATAAATAGCTATCTAGATGTATAGATACATCTATAAATAGCTATCTAGATGTATAGATAAAACTATCTATATGTATATATATATTTATATCTAGAAATAGCTATCTAGATGTATAGATATATCTATAAGTTCTATAAGTGCTATCTAGATGTATAGATATATCTATAAATGCTATCTAGATGTATAGATATATCTATAAATCTATCTAGATGTATAGATATATCTATTAATGGTTATCTAGATGTATAGATATATCTATAAATAGCTATCTAGATGTATAGATATATCTATGAATCTATCTAGATGTATAGATATATCTATAAATGGCTATCTAGATGTATAGATATATCTATAAATAGCTATCTAGATGTATAGATATATCTATTAATGGCTATCTAGATGTATAGATATATCTATTAATGGCTATCTAGATGTATAGATATATTTATAACTAGCTATCTAGATGTATAGATATATCTATAAATGGCTATCTAGATGTATAGGTATATCTATACATCTAGATAACTAGTTATAGATATATCTATAACTAGCTATCTAGATGTATAGATTTATATGTATATAACTAGTTATCTAGATGTATAGATATATCTATAAATGGCTATCTAGATGTATAGATATATAACTAGCTATCTAGATGTATAGTTATATCTATAAATAGCTATCTAGATGTATAGATATATCTATAAATAACTATCTAGATGTAGAGATATATCTATAAATCTAGATGTATAGATATATCTATAAATGGCTATCTAGATGTATAGATATATCTATAAATGGCTATCTAGATGTATAGATGTATCTATAAATTGCTATCTAGATGTATAGATATATAACTAGCTATCTAGATGTATAGTTATATCTATAAATAGCTATCTAGATGTATAGATATATCTATAAATAACTATCTAGATGTAGAGATATATCTATAAATCTAGATGTATAGATATATCTATAAATGGCTATCTAGATGTATATATACATATATATCTATATAATCTATCTAGATGTATATATATATATATATATATATATATATATATATATATATATATATATATATATATATATAAATCTATCTAGATGTCAATACAGTATATATATAAATCTATCTAGATGTATAAATATATATCTATAAATAGCTATCTAGATGTATAGATGTATCTATAAATATCTATCTAGATGTATATATATATAAATCTATCTAGATGTATATATACTTTATATCTATAAATATCTATGTAGATGTATATACATGTTTAAATGTCTATCTAAATGTATTTATTTATCTTTAAATAGCTATCTAGATATATATATATAAGATAACATTATTTTATAATAATGTCAAACTATTTTTAGAATAGTTATTGTTTTCTTATTCAGCAAAGTACAAACAATAAAATTAACAACCCAGCCAATCACCGACCTGTTTACTCGCTCAGCCAGTCAGAAACGATCCACTTTCAGCCAATCAGATTGCTTAAAAGGAAATACGTCATCGCCCTGCGCGGAAGTAGGCCAAGCCAAACGAGCCATGGCGGGTGAAGGTAAAGAAGGCCCGGATAAGCTGGAGCAGCTTTTTCGCAGCGGTCCAGAGATACCTTACTGGAAGAAACAAGAGTTTGATAACTGGAGGAGACAAGAGTTTGATTACTGGAAGAAACACGCAGCGCGGATCCGCGGCAGGAATCTTGTGACTGGTCTGTGTATTGGTGCGTTTGTCGTGGGAATGTGTATCCTTCTTGTGTCCTTCAGTACACTAGTCATGTAACACTCTTGTATTATTATATTATAAGTATGTATTTTTATAAATGTGCCTAGTGGAATGTGTGATAAATACTCATTTAGAAGCTCAAGTCTATTTTATTCAAGCCATGTAATCCTCATTTCAATTTGCTGTTTTTCTTAACCTTGCCGTTAAAATGTATTGTTAATAGGGATTTCCGATAATGGCTTTTTGCCGGTATTGTACAAAACTATTAATTACCGATACCGATATATACAGTCGTGGAATTAACACATTATTATGCCTAATTTGCACAACCAGGTATGGTGAAGATAACGTCCTTTTTAATTAAAAAAAAAATAAGATAAATAAATTAAAAACATTTTCTTGAATAAAAAAGAAAGTAAAACAATATAAAAACAGTTACATAGAAACTAGTAATGAATGAAAATGAGTAAAATTAACTGTTAAAGGTTAGTACTATTAGTGGACCAGCAGCACGCACAATCATGTGTGCTTACGGACTGTATCCCTTGCAGACTGTATTGATATATATTGATATATAATGTAGGAACCAGAATATTAATAACAGAAAGAAACAACCCTTTTGTGTAAATGGGGGAGGGAGGTTTTTTGGCTTAGTGCACAAATTGTAAGTGTATCTTGTGTTTTTTATGTTGATTTAATAAGAAATAAACGATACCGATAATTTCCGATATTACATTTTAAAGCACTTATCTCTAATTATTAATGATTGATTTAAGTGCATATGCAGTTTTTTTATGGGCAATTTAAATGATTTCGGATCTTGTCAAATCCAAAATAGTTACTGTGTACTTTTGAATATTCTTATCACAAATAACACCTTTTGTGTCACAGGGAATACAGATAATTAATGCAATGCCTAATTATACTGCAACGATTAATTTGATGAGGAAAAACGTTTTAATTAATGGAAGTAACTAGGGCTGCAACTAACAACTAATTTGATAATCGATTAATCTGTCGATTAATACTTCGATTAATCGATTAATAATCGGATAAAAGAGACAAACTACATTTCTATCCTTACAAGTATTTTATTTAAATAAATAAAAAACAGCATACTGGCACCATACTTATTTTGATGATTGTTTCTCAGCTGTTTGTAAATATTGCCGTTTATAAATAAAGGTTTATAAAAAAAAAATTAAAAAGTAGCCTCTGCGCATGCACATAGCATAGATCCAACCTATCGATGAATAAATTAATCGCCAACTATTTTTACAATCTATTTAATCGATTAGTTGTTGCAGTCCTAGAAGTAACACATTAAACAGTTTCCACACATCCACTGCAAAGGAGCGCACATGAGAGTGGTGGTGCTGTGATATCCATCCATTTGCTACCGCTTGTCCCTTTCGGGGTCGCGGGGGGTGCTGGAGCCTCTCTCAGCTGCATTCCCCAGGTGCATGTCTTTGGCGGTGGGAGGAAGCCGGAGTACCCGGTGGGAACATGCAAACTCCACACAGAAAGATCCCGAGCCCGGGATTGAACTCGGGACTTTTGTATTGTGAGGCACATGAACTAACCCCTGTGTCGCCGTGATTTTTTGTATGGAGGAACAGCGGACGTGACGACAGGTTGTAGAGGACGCTAAAGGCACACCCCCAATAATGTTGTCCGGGTGGAAATCGGGAGAATTTTGGGAGGGGCACTGAAATTCGGGAGGGTTGGCAAGTATGGGTTAGGGCCAGGGTTAGAGGGTTAGGGTTATAGTAAGGCCATGCCGTTTAAAGCATTGATAAGTACTTAATAATGACTAGTTAAGAGCCAATATGTTACTAATTTGCATGTTAATAAGCAACTAATTAATGGTGAATATGTTCCCCATACTAAAGTGTTACCATGTTTTATTACTGGTGCACAAACTGAACCGTGCATGAACATCACCTTGTTCAAACAACACAACCAACACAGTGCATAAACTCACAACAAATTACACACCTGCAAATCAGTGTGACTTCTGCTGTTGTCATATCCTTAATACGCCGATAGGGAGAAGTTTGTATTGACACGATGAGTCGGATGTGTCTTGACCTAAGGTTCGATCGAACCTAGGTTAAGAACCACTGATCTAGTCTCTTACGTGAATGAGCTAAATAATATTATTTGATATTTTACGCTAATGTGTTAATAATTTCACACATAAGTCGCTCCTGAGTATAAGTCGCACCCCCGGCCAAACTATGAAAAAAAACTGTGACTTATAGTCCGAAAAATACGCTACTTTATTTACAATAAATACATCTATTATGGACGTTTACTAATCGTCCGAATTCCGATGCATCTTAAAAATCAATTATTCCCCCACCTGCAGCTCTTAATACATCTCATTAATAACGTATTAGTTTTGTTTTACACGCCCAATTTGGGCCGCCCTGCTTTAAGTGATGCAGTCTAAGTCCTGCGAGGATATAAACAAGATGTTTGTTGTCCTTTAACATGCACGTGTCCAGTTAGCTACACCATCTTGTCCGTCAAACAGGAGAGAATCCTGGATGAAATAGATGACGAGGCCAGGATCCACATCACCAGAGGACCACGGACTGGCGCCAACTCTTAAGGACACGGAACAGCCCCGTGTAAAACAAGGATGTTATCTTTTTTTTTTAAAAATCTTTACTGTTGCACAAAACCATGTTTGATGGCTGCCACACTCGCAGCCGTTGGATCGAGTTTTCAGTGCAATCTTGAAGCATGTGACAATAAAACATAACAAGCTCCACCTAAAATGTGTCAATCTGGCAGAACATGTGGCTTGTTGCTGTTGTATTATTGGATGAATACACACATTTTTTTCGTCATGTGTAAAAAGACAGCCAATCGAGGTTTCCTGTTTCACACAAATCTGATTACAGACACACGCAAGTCTTGGTACGCACACACACTTACATGATTACGTACACACAACTCTTAGTCTGTAGAAACGTCACACAAAATCAAGTGTAGGTTTCCGGTTTCACATAAATACACGTTTTTTTACACGCACACAACTCTTGGTACGCACACAGATTGTGTTAAACACACACTTACATGATTAAGTACACACAACTCTTTTACGGCAGATCTGAATACAGACACACATTTTCTTACGCACACACAACTCTTAGTCTGCAAAAACGTCACAAAAAATCACGTGTAAAAAGACAGCCAATCTAGGTTTCCTGCTTCACACAAATCTGATTACAGACACACACACACAACTCTCAGTACGCCCACACAGATTGTATGACACGCACAAACTTATATGATTACGTACACACAACTATTTTACGGCAGAAACGTCGCACAAAATCACGTGTAAAAAGACAGCCAATCTAGGTTTCCCGCTTCACACAATATTATTACAGACACACACATGTTTTACGCACACGCGAGTCCTTGTGTACACACACAGATTGTATTGCACGCACACACTTATATGATTGCGTACACACAACTCTTAGTCTGCAAAAACGTCACAAAAATATCTCGTATAAAAAGACAGCCAATCTAGGTTTCCTGGTTTACACAAATCTGAATACAGACACACACATTTTCTTACGCACACACAACTGTTAGTCTGCAAAAACGTCACAAAAAATATTGTGTAAAAAGACAGCTAATCTAGGTTTCCTGTCAAATACAGACACACACATTTGTTTGCTCACACACAACTCTTGGTACGCACACAGATTGCATTACACGCACACACTTATATGATTACGTACACACATCTCTTTTACGGCAGAAACGTGGCAAAAAATCACGTGTAAAAAGACAGCCAATCTAGGTTTCCTGCTTCACACAAATCTGATTACAGACACACATTTTTTTACACACACACAACTTTTAGCACGCCCACACAGATTGTATTACACGCACGCACTTATGATTACGTACACACAACTCTTTTACGGCAGAAACGTCACACAAAATCACGTGTATAAAGACAGCCAATCTAGGTTTCCCGCTTCACACAATATGATTACAGACACACACATTTTTTTACGCACACACAACTCTTTGTGTACATGCACAGATTGTATTGCACGCACACACTTACATGATTACGTACACACAACTCTTAGTCTGCAAAAACATCACCAAAAACTCTCGTATAAAAAGACAGCCAATCTAGGTTTCCTGTTTCACACAAATCTGAATACAGACACACACATTTTCTTACGCACACACAACTCTTAGTCTGCAAAAACGTCACAAAAAATATTGTGTAAAAAGACAGCCAATCTAGGTTTCCTGTTTCACACAAATACAGACACACACATTTGTTTGCTCACACACAACTCTTGGTACGCACACACAGATTGTATTACACGCACACACTTATATGATTACGTACACACAACTCTTTTACGGCAGAAACGTGGCAAAAAATCAAGTGTAAAAAGACAGCCAATCTAGGTTCCCTGCTTCACACAAATCTGATTACAGACACACGTTTTTTTACACACACACAACTCTTAGTACGCCCACACAGATTGTATTACACGCATACACTTATATGATTACGTACACACAAAATCACGTGTAAAAAGATAGCCAATCTAGGTTTTCCCGCTTCACATAATATAATTACAGACACACACATTTTTTAACGCACACACAACTCCTTGTGTACACACACAGATTGTATTGCACGCACACACTTATATGATTACGTACACACAACTCTTAATCTGCAAAAACGTCACAAAAAAATCTCGTATAAAAAGACAGCCAATCTACGTTTCCTGTTTCACACAAATCTGATTACAGACACACACTTTTTTTTTTAAGCACACACAACTCTTAGTCTGCAAAAACGTCACAAAAAATATTGTTTAAAAAGACAGCCAATCAAAGTTTCCTCTTTCACACAAATACAGACACACACATTTGTTTGCTCACACACAACTCTTGGTACGCACACACAGATTGTATTACACGCACACACTTATATGATTACGTACACACAACTCTTTTACGGCAGAAACGTCGCAAAAAATCACGTGTAAAAAGACAGCCAATCTAGGTTTCCTGCTTCACACAAATCTGATTACAGACACACACAACTCTCAGTACGCCCACACAGATTGTATGACACGCACACACTTATATGATTACGTACACACAACTATTTTACGGCAGAAACGTCGCACAAAAGCACGTGTAAAAAGACAGCCAATCTAGGTTTCCCGCTTCACACAATATTATTACAGACACACACACTTTTTTACACACACACAACTCTTAGTGTACACGCACAGATTGTATTGCACACACACACTTACATGATTACGTACACACAACTCTTAGTCTGCAAAAAAGTCACAAAAAATCTCGTATAAAAAGACAGCCAATCTAGGTTTCCTGTTTCACACAAATACGGACACACACATTTGTTTGCTCACACACAACTCTTGGTACGCACACACAGATTGTATGACACGCACACACTTATATGATTACGTACACACAACTCTTTTACGGCAGAAACGTGGCAAAAAATCTCGTATAAAAAGACAGCCAATCTAGGTTTCCTGCTACACACATATGCAGACACACACATTTGTTTGCTCACACACAACTCTTGGTACGCACACACAGATTGTGTTACACACACACACTTATATGATTACGTACACACAACTCTTAGTCTGCAAAAACGTCACAAAAAATCTCGTATAAAAAGACAGCCAATCAAGGTTTCCTGTTTCACACAAATACAGACACGCACATTTGTTTGCTCACACACAACTCTTGGTACGCACACACAGATTGTATTACACGCACACACTTATGTGATTACGTACACACAACTCTTTTACGGCAGAAACGTGGCAAAAAAATCACGTGTAAAAAGACAGCCAATCTAGGTTTCCTGCTACACACATATACAGACACACACAACTCTTGGTACGCACACACAGATTGTGTTACACGCACACACTTAAGTGATTACGTACACACAACTCTTTTACGGCAGAAACGTGGCAAAAAAATCACATGCAAAAAGACAGCCAATATAGGTTTCCTGCTTCACACAAATCTGATTACAGACACAAACACTTTGTCTACGCACACACAACTCTTGGTACGCACACACAGATTGTATGACACGCACACACACATATGATTATGTTGTATTATTTGATGAATAGTCAGTGTAAACACTCAACAATGAACTTTGCAAGGGGAAACAATGTTGTTGTCATAGTAGTCTTTAGTGTCTAATGTGTGTCATCATGACATGTTCCGCTGTCTTGATGATGTAATCCTAAAATCTTGCAAATGCAGGCAATAATCTATCACACGTGGTAGTCCACTAAAGAGAATACATCATATATATAATCTGCTATTATTCCTACACAAGGTACCTTGTAATGTGACTATCATTTGTAGTGTAATTAAAGCTATTGTTGATATTAACATGTGAATTACATCACCAGGACAAACATGGTGTATTAATATGTGGACTAAGAATATATTTACATTTTTAACCATCTATAAAAGTAAGATTTTTTTTAATGTAATCTATATAAAGTTAATAAAATAGATTACCATTTTTCACTTTTATTAAAATGAGCGAATCCGCAATTATTCATGTAAATCACGATAAACCATTGTAATTTCTGAAGTGTCCGCCAGAGGACGACATAGTCTTACACATAATGAGAGTGTTGAGTTGGTGTGTGGTGAAGAGAGACGAGTTATAATCAACCGAGTGACCTGATTGGTCAGACTAACTTCCGTATTGGCGCAGTGTGTCGATCTTGATTGGTGGAAAACAGTCCACGTGTATAACTTTTTTTTTTTTTTTAAAGCTCCCGCCACTAGAGGGCGCCTGTGATTGTTTTAGCCAACTGCGTCAAACGGGCTGATTATTGTGACTGCATCCTGACGTTAGACAACATTTTGACAATAAAAGTGTTAAGTCTATTCCTTTTGCGATAAACATATTAAAACAAACACTTTTTTCTCCTCTAAACACTGATAAATATGCACGTGACAACTGAAAGTATTTGATTTTAACTTTAATGAATTCCATCCATCCATTTTCTACCGCTTGTCCCTTTCGGACATGATTGTTTTTGTGACGATTGTCTTTCCTGATTTTAATTTGAATTATGATTTTATATATTTTCGCCTTCCTTTAATTTTCTGCAAAGTTGTCTGTTTACAAAATACATGTTGTACAGTAAAGCTGCTGGACAATAAATAATAAGTACGGCTGTCAAAGGACTAATAAACTTTCCCCAAAAACCACATTTTGATCACCGCAGTTTTTAGTTTTTTAGCTAACAAAAAGTTAGCATGCTAACAGTTAGCATGTGTCACATACCCAGGTATATGACTCTACAGTGTACGGGTGCGGAATTAGCAAAAAATAAAAGTTTGAAATTAGCTGAGAAAGTTAGCATGCTAATGTTAGCATGCTAAGAGTTAACCCATGTCAAAGCAGGAAGTTGTGTGACTGTGGGGTAGACGGTTGAAAAATTAGCTTAAAAAGTTAGCATGCTAGATTAGCATGCTATTATTAACATGCTAATAGTTAGCATGTGTCACATACCAAGGTATATGACTCTACAGTGTACGGGTGCGGAATTAGCACACAAAAAAAATTTGAAATTAGCTGAGAAAGTTAGCATGCTAACAATAGCATGCTTAATGTTAGCATGCTAAGAGTTAACCCATGTCAAAGCATGAAGTTGTGTGACTGTGGGGTAAACGGTTGAAAAATTAGCTTAAAAAGTTATCATGCTATTGTTAACATGCTAATAGTTAGCATGTGTCACATACCAAGGTATATGACTCTACAGTGTACGGGTGCGTAATTAGCAAAAAAAAAGTTTGAAATTAGCTGAGAAAGTTAGCATGCTAATGTTAGCATGCTATTTTTAGCATGCTAAGAGTTAACCCATGTCAAAGCAGGAATTTGTGTGACTGTGGGGTGAACGGTTGAAAAATTATCTTAAAAAGTTAGCCTGCTAGATTAGCATGCTAACAGTTAGCATGTGCCACATACTAAATTGTATGACTTTACAGTGTACGGGTGCAGAATTAGCACAAAAAAAAGTGTAAAATTCTCCAGCCACCACCGCGGCCTTGAGAGGGACAAAAGGTAGAAAACGGATAGATGGATAGCTGAGAAAGTTAGCATGCTAATTTTAGCATGTTAACAATAGCATGCTTAATGTTAGCATGCTATTGTTAGCATGCTAAGAGTTAACCCATGTCAAAACATGAAGTTGTGTGACTGTGGGGTAAACGATTGAAAAATTATCTTAAAAAGTTAGCATGCTAGATTAGCATGCTAACAGTTAGCATGTGCCACATACTAAATTGTATGACTTTACAGTGTACGGGTGCAGAATTAGCACAAAAAAAAGTGTAAAATTCTCCAGCCACCTCCGCGGCCTTGAGAGGGACAAAAGGTAGAAAACGGATGGATGGATAGCTGAAAAAGTTAGCATGCTAAGAGTTAACCTATGTCAAGCAGGAAGTTATGTGACTGTGGGGTATCTCATCATCTTTACGCACACACAAGTCTTTGTACGGACACACAGATTGTGTTACACGCACACACAAATGTGATTACGTACACACAACTCTTTTACGGCAGAAACGTCGCACAATATCACGTGTAAAAAAACAGCCAATCTAGGTTTCCTGCTTCACACAAATCTGATTGCAGACGCACGCATTTTTTTCTGCACACACAACTTTTAGTACACGCACACAGATTGTATTACACGCACACTTATATGATTACGTACACACAACTATTTTACGGCAGAAACGTCGCACAAAACCCCTTGTAAAAAGACAGCCAATCTAGGTTTCCTGTTTCACACAAATCTGATTACAAACACACGCATTTTTTTTACGCACACACAACTCTTAGTCTGCAAAAACGTCACAAAACATTTTGTGTAAAAAGACAGCCAATCTAGGTTTCCTGCTTCACACAAATCTGATTACAGACATACACATTTTTTTTACACGCACACAACTCTTAGTACGCACACACAGATTGTATTACGCGCACACACTTATATGATTATGTACACACAACTCTTTTACGGCAGAAACGACGCACAAAATCAGGTGTAAAAAGACAGCCAATCTAGGTTTCCTGTTTCACACAAATCTGATTGCAGACGCACATATTTTTTTACGCACACACAACTCTTAGTACACACACAGAGATTGTATGACACGCACACACAACTCTATTACGGCAGAAACGTCAAAAAAAGTCATGTGTAAAAAGACAGCCAATCTAGGTTTCCTGTTTCACACAAATCTTATTACAGACACACGCAAGTCTTGGCACGTACACACAGATTGTGTTACGGGACACACACTTGTGATTATGTACACACAACTCTTAGTCTGTAGAAACGTCGCACAAAATCACGTGTAAAAAGACAGCCTATCTAGGTTTCATGCTTCACACAAATCTGATTACAAACACACCCTTTTTTTACGCACACACAACTCTTTGAACGGACACACAGATTGTGTTACACGCACACACAAATGTGATTACGTACACACAACTCTTTTACGGCAGAAACGTCGCACAATATCACGTGTAAAAAAACAGCCAATCTAGGTTTCCTGTTTCACACAAATCTGATTACAAACACACACATTTTTTTTACGCACACACAACTCTTAGTCTGCAAAAACGTCACAAAACATTTTGTGTAAAAAGACAGCCAATCTAGGTTTCCTGCTTCACACAAATCTGATTACAGACATACACATTTTTTTTACACGCACACGACTCTTAGTACGCACACACAGATTGTATTACGCGCACACACTTATATGATTATGTACACACAACTCTTTTACGGCAGAA
The DNA here is from genome assembly GCF_033978785.1 of Entelurus aequoreus. Lineage (NCBI taxonomy): Eukaryota > Metazoa > Chordata > Actinopteri > Syngnathiformes > Syngnathidae > Entelurus > Entelurus aequoreus. Next base: position 32,828,670 of record NC_084755.1, read on the forward strand.
ACGACGCACAAAATCAGGTGTAAAAAGACAGCCAATCTAGGTTTCCTGTTTCACACAAATCTGATTGCAGACGCACATATTTTTTTACGCACACACAACTCTTAGTACACACACACAGATTGTATGACACGCACACACAACTCTATTACGGCAGAAACGTCAAAAAAAGTCATGTGTAAAAAGACAGCCAATCTAGGTTTCCTGTTTCACACAAATCTTATTACAGACACACGCAAGTCTTGGCACGTACACACAGATTGTGTTACGGGACACACACATGTGATTATGTACACACAACTCTTAGTCTGTAGAAACGTCGCACAAAATCAAGTGTAATAAGACAGCCAATCTAGATTTCATGCTTCACACAAATCTGATTACAAACACACCCTTTTTTTACGCACACACAACTCTTTGAACGGACACACAGATTGTGTTACACGCACACACAAATGTGATTACGTACACACAACTTTTTTAAGGCAGAAACGTCGCACAATATCACGCGTAAAAACAAATCTGTTAAAACACATAGTAGGGCTGCAACTAACGATTAATTTGATAATCGATTAATCTGTCGATTATTACATCGATTAATAATCGGATAAAAGAGACGGACTACATTTCTATCCTATCCAGTATTTTATTGGAAAAAACCAGCATACTTATTTTGATTATTGTTTCTCAGCTGTTTGTACATGTTGCAGTTTATAAATAAAGGTCTATTTAAAAAAAAATTATTAAAAGAAAACAAAAAACTGTGCGCATGCGCATAGCATAGATCCAACGAATCGATGACTAAATTAATCGGCAACTATTTTAATAATCGATTTAATCGATTAGTTGTTGTAGCCCTAACACATAGCAACTTCTTCTAAAGTCAATAAATCGGCTTCAACTTCAAACAAACAAAAACTACCACTGCAATCCACCAGGGGTCCAAACAAAATTGCAATTTGATAAAGAAGGTGAGTAACACTTGTTCATGAACAATTTCCTTGATCATTTTCTATGTATTTCTTATTGTTTTCTGCATGTAAAACTATATATTTTTTCTTTATAAAATGTGTTTTGTGTTCACATTTGTGGGTTCCTGGATCGAGTTCTTGGATCTACATGTTTTCTTGTGGGAAAAACTGCTTTGGTTTTCATCCTTTTGTGCATCAAAGATGCTAAACGCAATGAATTGTAGGTCAATACATGCTAAATATACAAACCCCGTTTCCATATGAGTTGGGAAATTGTGTTAGATGTAAATATAAACGGAAAACAATGATTTGCAAATCCTTTTCAAGCCATATTCAGTTGAATATGCTACAAAGACAACATATTTGATGTTCAAACTGATAAACTTTTTTTTTGTGTGTGCAAATAATCATTAACTTTAGAATTTGATGCCAGCAACACGTGACAAAGAAGTTGGGAAAGGTGGCAATAAATACTGATAAAGTTGAGGAATGCTCATCAAACACTTATTTGGAACATCCCACAGGTGTGCAGGCTAATTGGGAACAGGTGGGTGCCATGATTGGGTATAAAAGTAGATTCCATGAAATGCTCAGTCATTCACAAACAAGGATGGGGCGAGGGTCACCACTTTGTCAACAAATGCGTGAGCAAATTGTTGAACAGTTTAAGAAAAACCTTTCTCAACCAGCTATTGCAAGGAATTTAGGGATTTCACCATCTACGCTCCGTAATATCATCAAAGGGTTCGGAGAATCTGGAGAAATCACTGCACGTAAGCAACATTGAATGACCGTGACCTTCCATCCCTCACACGGCACTGTATCAAAAACCGACATCAATCTCTAAAGGATATCACCACATGGGCTCAGGAACACTTCAGAAAACCACTGTCACTAAATACAGTTGGTCACTACATCTGTAAGTGCAAGTTGAAGCTCTCCTATGCAAAGCGAAAGCCATTTATCAACAACACCCAGAAACGCCGCCGGCTTCTCTGGGCCCGAGATCATCTAAGATGGACTGATACAAAGTGGAAAAGTGTTCTGTGGTCTGACGAGTCCACATTTCAAATTGTTTTTGGAAATATTCGACATCGTGTCATCCGGACCAAAGGGGAAGCGAACCATCCAGACTGTTATCGACGCAAAGTGTAAAAGCCAGCATGTGTGATGGTATGGGGGTGTATTAGTGCCCAAGACATGGGTAACTTACACATCTGTGATTAATGCTGGAAGGTACATACAGGTTTTGGAGCAACATATGTTGCCATCTAAGCAACGTTACCATGGACGCCCCTGCTTATTTCAGCAAGACAATGCCAAGCCACGTGTTACATCAACGTGGCTTCATAGTAAAAGAGTGCGGGTACTAGACTGGCCTGCCTGTAGTCCAGACCTGTCTCCCATTGAAAATGTGTGGCGCATTATGAAGCCTAAAATAGCTCAATGGAGACCCCCGGACTGTTGAACAACTTAAGCTGTACATCAAGCAAGAATGGGAAAGAATTCCACTTTCAAAGCTTCAACAATTAGTTTCCTCAGTTCCCAAACGTTTACTGAGTGTTGTTAAAAGGAAAGGCCATGTAGCACAGTGGTGAACATGCCCTTTCCCAACTACTTTGGCACGTGTTGCAGCCATGAAATTCTAAGTTAATTATTATTTGCAAAAAAAAAATAAAGTTTATCAGTTTGAACATCAAATATGTTGTCTTTGTAGCATATTCAACTGAATATGGGTTGAAAATGATTTGCAAATCATTGTATTCTGTTTATATTTACATCTAACACAATTTCCCAACTCATATGGAAACAGGGTTTGTATGTTAAACTATCATTTTGTGTTACAGGTGAAACAACTAATGCTAATAGTACAAATAATGATGTCATTGATTTGCCCCTGATGTTATAGAGCAGAGGTGTCGCAGTTATGTTTGGCCCCAGAGGGCCACTTCTAACAGGGAATACTATAACTACTAGGGATGTCCGATAATATCGGACCGCCTATATTATCGGCCGATAAATGCTTTAAAATGTAATATCAGAAATTATTGGTATCGGTTTCAAAATTATCGGTATCGGTTTCAAAAAGTAAAATGTATGACTTTTTAAAACGCCGCTGTGTACACGGACGTAGGGAGAAGTACAGAGCGCCAATAAACCTTGAAGGCACTGCCTTCAAGGTTTAATATCTACGGCTTTCCACACACACAAGTGAATACCATGCATACTTGGTCAACAGCCATACAGGTCACACTGAGGGTAGCCGTATAAACAACTTTAACACTGTTACAAATATGCGCCACACTGTGAACCCACACCAAACAAGAATGACAAACACATTTCGGGAGAACATCCCCACCTCAACCTCCTCATGCTCTCTCAGGGAGAGCATGTCCCAAATTCCAAGCTGCTGTTTTGAGGCATGTTAAAAAAAAATAATGCACTTTGTGACTTCAATAATAAATATGGCACTTTTTTTTCCATAACTTGAGTTGATTTATTTTGGAAAACCTTGTTACATTGTTTAATGCATCCAGCGGGGCATCACAACCAAATGAGGCATAATAATGTGTTCATTCCACGACTGTATATATCGGTATCGGTTGATATCGGTATCGGTAATTAAGAGTTGGACAATATCGGCAAAAAAGCCATTATCGGATATCTCTAATAATTACACAATTTTTTCATGCATTTTATTAGTAGATTTTTTTTAACTATAATGTAAAATATGGTAAGTTGCAATAATTTCACCTCAAAATCTAGTGTATATTACTTTAAATGGAAAAAACAATACTGCTGTTTTTATGGTAAAAAAAAAAAAAAAGGCAGCTCAGTTGCCAGAATTTTACTGTAACATTTACATTTGTTTTTTACTGTAAATTAAAAAAACTGCAATTTTACAGTACAATTTTGGCACCTGAGCTGCCAGTTTGTCTGGTTTTTTTTGTTTTTGTTTTTTACCGCAAATCAACAACTAGATTTTTCGGTGTCCATCCATCCATTTTCTACCGCTTGTCCCTTTTGGGGTCACTGGAGCCTATCTCAGCTACAATCGGGCGGAAGGCGGGGTACACCCTGGACAAGTCGCCACCTCATCGGAGGATTTTTTGGTGTATTACTGTAAATGCCAAAACGGCACCACAGTTTATTACAGTAAAAAAAAAGTACTGTTTTTTTTTCCATTCAGAGAAAAATGCTGTAAAAAACACAGTAAATTTCACAATCTTACCATGAAATCTATTGCTACTTTTACACTGCACAATTTGATGGATGACTTGCTTTGCAGTCATTATTATTAGTATTTATTTCTATTTAAAACATAGTTTCAATGTTTGATCAAATACTTTTGCATAATTAGACAATATTTAAGTTTACATAATTGGCGATTACATGGAGTACATGTATTTTTTCCCCTCCCAAAATAGAAAGAAATAATACATTTAGTAAGAAAAGTTACAGTACTTTGTTGATACATATTATTTCCAGGCTTTCCAGGGCCAAACAAAATGAAGCGGCATCCTGAGTTCTACGGAAAATGAACTTTCTATCGGTAAAAACCTTTGAAGAGTAATTGGATTGACTTCATTGGCTGCAGAAATGAAAAGAACAAATGAGTAAAATGGGAGGTGGGCACATGGTGGAATGCTGGAGGCAGGCACAGACAGGTAAAGAGAGAAAAATGCAAAAGGGACTTGAACGGCAACACGTTTGATGACGCCACCCACGGGCGACTGTACAGACTGACTGACATTCATTCATCAGTTGTTCATCGCACCAAAACATGTCGGACAGTTCCAGGCTTGCTTTTGGGAAAGGTGCACCAGAGCCGTGCTGGATGAGTTTGGGTCGCGAAGAACTTGAGAGCCCGGACCTAAAACCCCGTTTAACAGCCTCGAGATTAGACCAGAGGCTTGACGTACAGTAAGTGTGTACAGTATGTAAACATACAGTATGATGTACACTTATAATTAAGATACATCGCTTCATTTCTTAATTAATATCACATTTTCATGAAATATTTCAGTTAAAAAAAACAACATAAGATTTACTTTAAATAATGTACTAAATACAAAATAAATTGTACATGAAGTATGAATAAAATATGACAATAATAAATCGCATATAAAGGAAGAAAGTATTGTGTGAATGTGAGTGTGAATGTTGTCTGTCTATCTGTGTTGGCCCTGCGATGAGGTAGCGACTTGTCCAGGGTGTACCCCGCCTTCCGCCCGATTGTAGCTGAGATAGGCTCCAGCGGTAGAAAATGGATGGATGGAAAATGGTATAATATATCAACCATTTTAAGTTGTTTTTTTTCACAAATATGTGCATTTTTGCGGCCACATGGATACATTTTGTACGTTAAAGATCCTCTATATCAGTGGTCCCCAACCACCGGGCCGCGGACCGATTGGTACCGGGCCTCACAAGAAATTTAAAAAAATAAATAAATAATTTTTTTAAATTTTTTTTAAAAAAATGTTATGAAATCAACATAAAAAACACAATATATACATTATATATCAATATAGATCAATACAGTCTGCAGGGATACAGTCCGTAAGCACACATGATTGTATTTATTTATGTAAAAAAAAAAAATTTTTTTTTATTTTTTTTTTTAAATACACCCTCCCTCACCCCCCACCGGTCCGTGGGACACATTTTCAAGCGTTGACCGGTCCGCAGCTACAAAAAGGTTGGGGACCACTGCTCTATATGACAGGAGCACTCTGCTTTTTTAAAAAAAACAAAAAAACTTCCAGCTAAAAACACTAGTCAAAGATCGTGTATATGACAAGAGTGCTATGCTGTTTTTTTAAGAACCTGTTGCTAAAAAAGCTAGTCAAAGATCCTCTACATTACAAAAACACTTGGCTCTTTTTAAGAACCTCCTGCCACAATTCTAGTTAAAGATCCTCTATAGGACAGGAGCACTTTGCTTTAATAAAAAAAAAAAAAAACAACTTCCTGCTAAAACACTTGTCAAAGATCGTTTATATGACAAGACCACTCTGCTGTTTTTTAAGAACCCGTTGCCATAAAACCTAGTCAAAGATCCTATACATTACAAATACACTTGGCTTTTTTTTTTCTTTTTTTTTTAAATACCTCATGTCACAATTCTAGTTAATGACAGGAGCACTCTGCTTTTTTAAAATAACATTTTGCTAAAAACACGAGTCAAAGATCCTCTATATTATAAGACCACTCTGATGTTCTTAAGGAGCAATACTGCCAAATCGTTACTCAAAGATCCTCGAAATGACTGGAGCCCTCTGCTTTAAAATAAATAAATAAAAATAAATAAAAATAACTTCCTGCTAACACTAGTCAAAGATCCTTGATATGACAAGACCACTCTGCTGTTCTTAAGGAGCAATACTGCCAAATCGTTAGTCAAAGATCCTCAAAATGACTGGAGCACTATGCTTTAAAAAAAAAAACTTAATGCTAAAATACTAATCAAAGATCCTTTATATAACAAGAGCACTCTGCTGTTTTTAAGAACTTGTTGCTAGTCAAAGATCCTCTATAAAAACAGGACCACTCTGCTATTTTTTAAGGACCTATACTGCCAAAACCCTAGTCAAAGATCCTCTCTGTATGACGGGAGCGCTCAGCTTCTTTGAGATCCTCTTGCTAATAAAGCTAGTCAAAGATCATCTATAGGCCAGGATCACTGTGCTGTTTTTAAGGAGCAATACTGCCAAATCACTAGTCAAAGATCCTCTATAAGCCAGGAGCACTCTGCTGTTTGTAAGGAGCAATACTGCCAAATCACTAGTCAAAGATCCTCTATAAGCCAGGAGCACTCTGCTGTTTGTAAGGAGCAATACTGCCAAATCACTAGTCAAAGGTCCTCGAAATGACTGGAGCACTCTGCTTTTTAAAAAAGAGAACAAAAAACTTCCTGTTAAAACTCTAATCAAAGATCCTTTATATAACAAGAGCACTCGGCTGTTTTTAACAACTTGTTGCTAAAAAAAAAAAAGCTAGTCAAAGATCCTCTATAGGACAAGACCACTCTGCTGTTTTTAAGGAGCGATACTGCCAAATCGTTAGTCAAAGATCCTCAAAATGACTGGAGCACTCTGCTTTAAAATAAATAAATAAATAAAATAAAAATAAAAAATCCTGCTAAAACACTAATCAAAGATCCTTTATATAACAAGAGCACTCTGCTGTTTTTAAGAACTTGTTTCTAAAAAAAAATAGAAGATCGTCAAAGATCCTCTATAAGACAGCACCACTCTGCTATTTTTTAAGGACCTATACTGCCAAAACCCTAGTCAAAGATCCTCTATAAAACAGGACCACTCTGCTATTTTTTAAGGACCTATACTGCCAAAACCCTAGTCAAAGATCCTTTCTGTATGACGGGAGCGCTCAGCTTCTTTGAGATCCTCTTGCTAATAAAGCTAGTCAAAGATCCTCTATAGGCCAGGATCACTCTGCTGTTTTTAAGGCGCAATACTGCCAAATCACTAGTCAAAGATCCTCAAAATGACTGGAGCACTCTGCTTTAAAAAAAAAACAAAAAAAAAAAACTTCCTGTTAAAACACTAATCCAAGATCCTTTATATAACAAGAGCACTCTTCTGTTTTCAAGAACTTGTTGCTAAAAAAAAGCTAGTCAAAGATCCTCTATAGGACAGGACCACTCTGCTGTTTTTAAGGAGCAATACTGCCAAATCGTTAGTCAAAGATCCTCAAAATGACTGGAGCACTCTGCTTTAAAATAAATAAATAAATAAAATAAAAATAAAAAATCCTGCTAAAACACTAATCAAAGATCCTTTATATAACAAGAGCACTCTGCTGTTTTTAAGAACTTGTTTCTAAAAAAAAATAGAAGATCGTCAAAGATCCTCTATAAGACAGCACCACTCTGCTATTTTTTAAGGACCTATACTGCCAAAACCCTAGTCAAAGATCCTCTATAAAACAGGACCACTCTGCTATTTTTTAAGGACCTATACTGCCAAAACCCTAGTCAAAGATCCTTTCTGTATGACGGGAGCGCTCAGCTTCTTTGAGATCCTCTTGCTAATAAAGCTAGTCAAAGATCCTCTATAGGCCAGGATCACTCTGCTGTTTTTAAGGCGCAATACTGCCAAATCACTAGTCAAAGATCCTCAAAATGACTGGAGCACTCTGCTTTAAAAAAAAAACAAAAAAAAAAACTTCCTGTTAAAACACTAATCCAAGATCCTTTATATAACAAGAGCACTCTTCTGTTTTCAAGAACTTGTTGCTAAAAAAAAGCTAGTCAAAGATCCTCTATAGGACAGGACCACTCTGCTGTTTTTAAGGAGCAATACTGCCAAATCGTTAGTCAAAGATCCTCAAAATGACTGGAGCACTCTGCTTTAAAAATAAAAATAAATTAAAAACTTCCTGCTAAAACACTAATCAAAGATCCTTTATATAACAAGAGCACTCTGCTGTTTTTAACAACTTGTTACTAAAAAAAAAAAAAAAAAAAGTTAGTCAAAGATCCTCTATAAGCCAGGAGGACTCTGCTGTTTTTAAGGAGCAATACTGCCAAATCACTAGTCAAAGATCCTCTATAAGCCAGGAGCACTCTGCTGTTTTTAAGGAGCAATACTGCCAAATCACTAGTCAAAGATCCTCAAAATGACTGGAGCACTCTGCTTTAAAAATAAAAATAAATTAAAAACTTCCTGCTAAAACACTAATCAAAGATCCTTTATAAAACAAGAGCACTCTGCTGTTTTTAACAACTTGTTACTAAAAAAAAAAAGAAAAAAAAAAGCTAGTCAAAGATCCTCTATAAGCCAGGAGGACTCTGCTGTTTTTAAGGAGCAATACTGCCAAATCACTAGTCAAAGATCCTCTATAGAACAGGACCACTCTGCTGTTTTTAAGGAGCAATACTGCCAAATCACTAGTCAAAGATCCTCAAAATGACTGGAGCACTCTGCTTTAAAAATAAAACATAAAAAATTCCTGCTAAAACACTAATCAAAGATCCTTTATATAACAATAGCACTCTGCTGTTTTTAACAACTTGTTGCTAAAAAAAAAAAGCTAGTCGAAGATCCTCTATAGAACAGGACCACTCTGCTGTTTTTAAGGAGCAATACTGCCAAATCACTAGTCAAAGATCCTCAAAATGACTGGAGCATTCTGCTTTAAAAATAAAAATAAATTAAAAACTTCCTGCTAAAACACTAATCAAAGATCCTTTATATAACAAGAGCACTCTGCTGTTTTTAACAACTTGTTGCTAAAAAAAAAAAAAAAGCTAGTCAAAGATCCTCTATAAGCCAGGAGCACCCTGCTGTTTTTAAGGAGCAATACTGCCAAATCACTAGTCAAAGATCCTCAAAATGACTGGAGCACTCTGCTTTAAAAAATAAAACATAAAAAATTCCTGCTAAAACACTAATCAAAGATCCTTTATATAACAATAGCACTCTGCTGTTTTTAACAACTTGTTGCTAAAAAAAAAAAGCTAGTCGAAGATCCTCTATAGAACAGGACCACTCTGCTGTTTTTAAGGAGCAATACTGCCAAATCACTAGTCAAAGATCCTCAAAATGACTGGAGCATTCTGCTTTAAAAATAAAAATAAATTAAAAACTTCCTGCTAAAACACTAATCAAAGATCCTTTATATAACAAGAGCACTCTGCTGTTTTTAACAACTTGTTGCTAAAAAAAAGCTAGTCGAAGATCCTCTATAGAACAGGACCACTCTGCTGTTTTTAAGGAGCAATACTGCCAAATCACTAGTCAAATATCCTCAAAATGACTGGAGCATTCTGCTTTAAAAATAAAAATAAATAAAAAAACTTCCTGCTAAAACACTAATCAAAGATCCTTTATATAACAAGAGCACTCTGCTGTTTTTAACAACTTGTTACTAAAAAAAAAAAAGCTAGTCAAAGATCCTCTATAAGCCAGGAGCACTCTGCTGTTTTTAAGGAGCAATACTGCCAAATCACTAGTCAAAGATCCACAAAATGACTGGAGCATTCTGCTTTAAAAATAAAAATAAATAAAAAACTTCCTGCTAAAACACTAATCAAAGATCATTTATACAACAAGAGCACTCTGCTGTTTTTGAGAAGTTGTTGCTAAAAAAAACAAAACAGAAGATAGTCAAAGATCCTCTATAAGACAGCACCACTCTGCTATTTTTTAAGGACCTATACTGCCAAAACCCTAGTTAAAGATCCTCTCTGTATGATAGGAGCACTCAGCTTCTTTGAGATCCTCTTGCTAATAAAGCGAGTCAAAGATCCTCTATATACAGTCATTTCTCGCCACATCACGCTTCAAATATTGCGGCTTCACCACATCAACGATTTAAACATTTTTGTATTTTTTTTTTTACAATTGTTTGTTCCTAAATGAGGTAGTTTCAAGCATTAAAATGTCTACATAGAGTAAAAACATCAATATACAGTAGTAATGGCCACTAGAGAAGACCAATCAGAAGGCACTGTTCAGTATCGTGGCCTCTGATTGGCCCAGCCTGGGCAGCATGACTAGATGGTATTTAAAGACTGTTATTTCATGCCTTCATTCTATATTGTTGCTAAAAGAATTCATGGCGGTCATGTCTGGAACCAATTAACAGCGCTCTAGAGTTTTTCAAAATCTGCTGTAAAAAAAAAAAAGATGTACATTTTTCCCAAATTTTTAACTCACTGATGAAGAATGTTACTGATAAAAATATACCGAAAGTGTCAAAATATGACAAACATATTTCTGAATGATGAGGAGTCACACTTTTATATGTGGACCCAACATCATCTTTACACAGTCGGCTTTTTACAGCCTGCAGGACAGATGGGGTAAATGCGTGTGTGTGTGTGTGTGTGTGTGTGTGTGTGTGTGTGTGTGTGTGTGTGTGTGTGTGTGTGTGTGTGTGTGTGTGTGTGTGTGTGTGTGTGTGTGTGTGTGTGTGTGTGTTCTTGTATTTCTACCCTTCTTGAGACATCATCAAGGAAAAGTACCTTCCATATGAGGAGGTGTGAACAAATTAGGACCGAAATCATGGTCCCAATACGGAAAACCATCATAGAGAATGTCTCATTTGCACCCCTGGTGGTGAAATCTATCAAAAAGAGGGTGGTCCCAAAAAGGAGGGATTTTTCAAATTGACTGTGTCAGTTTTAAAAGTGCTCCCCCTCTGGTCAACATATGAAATAACAAGTGGGTGTAAAAAAAAAGAAGGAAGTGCTCCCCCTGTGGCCAACATATGTAATAACAAGTGTGTGTAAGAAATTGAAATGTGCGCCCCATTGGGCCAAAATAAATTACAAAATTAAATAAATATGTATATAGAGACATACATCCGTCAGTCTACCCCAGGGCAGCAGTGGCTACGAAAGTAGCTTACCACCACCAGGTGTGAATGAATGATGGGTTTTTAACATGTAAAGCGACTTTGGGTACTTAGAAAAGCGCTATATAAATCCCAGGTATTATTATTATTATTATACTGTAATAACTTGAAGTAAATAATGAAGATTAAAAAACAATTACAAACAAAAAATTCAACAACAAAAAAAATTAACTAAAAGCAGTCTTTTTCTTACAAAGTGTCGACTTTTTTCTTATAATATTGGGAACAAATTCTCATATTATTTTTGTTTCTGTAATATTGCAATATTTTCTCTTAAAATTATTACTTTTTCATGTAAAATTATTACTTTTTCATGTAAAATTATTACTTTTTAATGCAAAATGGTCACATTTGTCATATAAAATTCTGACTTTTATCACAACGTTGCCAATTTTGTTGTTGTTCTTGTAAAATTGTGAACTTTTTTGAGTAAAATGATGACTTTTGTCATAATTTTTGCCCAGCAAAATTCCAATTATCATTATAATAACGCCAACATTTTAAAGTTTTCTTATAAAATTGCGACTTTTGTCGAGTAAAATTACGACTCTTTTCATAAAATTGCCAAAATGTTAACTTTTTCTTGTAAAATTGCGACTGTTATTGAGTAAAAATTCCAACTTTTATCATAACATTGCACAAATGTTCAGTTTTTCTTGTAACATTTTGACTTGCGTTGAGTAAAATTACGACTTTTATTATAACACTGCCAAAATTCTAAGTTTTTCTTGTGAAATTGAGATATTTTTCTTGTGAAATTCCAACTCATTCATCACAACAAGCTTTTTTATATTTGCACATTATGTATATATTATTAATGTTGTATATACAAATATTTATATATTTAGAAAGGGTGGTCCAAAAGAGGGAGGCATTTTTCAGAGGTCTCAAGAAGGTAACAAATATACGAAAGTGTGTGTGTGTGTGTGTGTGTGTGTGTGTGTGTGTGTGTGTGTGTGTGTGTGTGTGTGTGTGTGTGTGTGTGTGTGTGTGTGTGTGTGTGTGTGTGTGTGTGTGTGTGTGTGTGTGTGGGTTTTCTTGTATTTCTACCCTTCTTGAGACATCAACAAGGAAAAGTAGCTTCCATATGAGGAGGTGTGAACAAGTGATGACATAAATCATGGTCCCAATACGGAAAACCATCATAGAGAATGTCTCATTTGCACCCCTAGTGGTGAAATCTATCAAAAAGAGGGTGGTCCCAAAAAGGAGGGATTTTTCAAATTGACTGTGTCGGTTTTAAAAGTGCTCCCTCTGTGGCCAACATATGTAATAACAAGTGTGTGTAAGAAATTGAAATTACAAAAATTAAATAAATATGTATATAGAGACACACTGTAATAACTTGAAGTAAATAATGAAGATTACAAACCAATTACAAACAAAAAATTAAAAAAAAAAAAAAAAAGAACTAAAAGCAGTCTTTCTCACAATGTGTCGACTTTTTTCTTATAAAATTGGGAACAAATTCTCATATTATTTTTGTTTCTGTAATATTGCAATATTTTTTTCTTCAAATTATGACCTTTTCATGTAAAATTATTACTTTTTAATGCAAAACGGTGACATTTGCCATATAACATTCTGACTTGTATCACAATGGTGCCAATTTTGTTGTTGTAAAATTGTGAAATTTTTGGAGTAAAATGATGACTTTTGTCATAATTTTTGCCCAGCAAAATTCCGATTATCATTATAATAACGCCAACATTTTAAAGTTTTCTTATAAAATTGCGACTTTTGTCGAGTAAAATTACGACTCTTTTCATAAAATTGACAAAATGTCAACTTTTTCTTGTAAAATTGCGACTGTTATTGAGTAAAAATTCCAACTTTTATCATAACATTGCACAAATGTTCAGTTTTTCTTGTAACATTTTGACTTGCGTTGAGTAAAATTACGACTTTTATTATAATACTGCCAAAATTCTAAGTTTTTCTTGTGAAATTGTGACCTTTTTCTTGTGAAATTCCAACTCATTCATCACAACAAGCTTTTTTCTATTTGCATATTATGTATATATTATTAATGTTGTATATACAAATATTTATATATTTAGAAAGGGTGGTCCAAAAGAGGGAGGCATTTTTCAGAGGTCTCAAGAAGGTAACAAATACAAGAAAGTGTGTGTGTGTGTGTGTGTGTGTGTGTGTGTGTGTGTGTGTGTGTGTGTGTGTGTGTGTGTGTGTGTGTGTGTGTGTGTGTGTGTGTGTACTCAGGGTAGAGAAAAATCAGAGGAAGATTGAAAGCAGCAAGAAAAATATTGAATGCCAAAAGTACATGACTCGCGACGTCATCCACAGATATCCACTCAGAAGTCTTCAAGTTCCTTTGACTGCGCCCTCTCCAGTCCATGATGAAACACACACACACACACACACACACACACACACACACACACACACACACACACACACACACACACACACACACACACACACACACACACATCTGGTGTACTGATGTTATTGGCTGAGCTATATCAAAAACACACAATCTTTTTAGTCTCGCAGCACTGGATCACTCCACTTTCAATGATACCACACACACACACACACACACACACACACACGCACACACACGCACGCGCACACACACTCTCTTGTATTTGTTACCTTCTTGAGACCTCCGAAAAATGCCTCCCTCTTCCTAGACATATAAATATTTGTATTTACAACATTAATAATATATACATACTATGCAGAAATAAAAAAGCTAGTTGTGAAAAATGAGATGCAATTTCACATGAAAAATTTAGAATTTTGGCAGTATTATAATAAAAGTTGTAAAGGTACTCGACGCAAGTCAAAATTTTACAAGAAAAACTGAACATTTGTGCAATATTATGATACAAGTTGGAATTTTACTCAATAACACTTGCAATGTTACAAGAAAAGCTTAAAATTTGGGCAATTTATGAAAGGAGTCGTAATTTTACTCGACAAAAGTCACCATTTTTATAAGAAAACTTTTAAATTTTGGTAATATAATAATAATCGGAACTTTACTTGGCAAAATTATGACAAAAGTCATAATTTTACTCAGAAAATGTCACTATTTTACAAGAACAACAAAAATATTGGCAATATTGTGATAAAAGTCAGAATTTTAGATGACAAATGTCGCCATTTTGCATTAAAAAGTAATAACTTCAGATAAAAAAGTAATAATTTTAAGAGAAAATATTGCAATATTACAGAAACAAAAATAATGAGAAATTGTTCCCAATATTATAAGAAAAAAGTTGACACATTGTGGGAAAAAGACTACTTTGTTATTTTTTTAATGTTTGGTTGGTAATTGGTTTTTAATCATCATTATTTACTTCATGTTATTACAGTATGTCTCTATATACATATTTTTTTATTTTTTAAATAAATTTGGGCCGAAATTTTCGCCCGCATTTCAATTTCTTACACACACTTGTTATTTCATATGTTGACCATAGGGGGAGCACTTTTAAAACCGACACAGAGTCCATTTGAAAAAGCCCTCCTTTTTGGGACCACCCAAATATTGATAGATTTCACCACCAGGGGTGCAAATGAGACATTCTCTAAAAGATGCAATGGTTTTTCTGTATTGGGACCATCATTTATGTCATCACTTGTTCACACCTCCTCACTTTTCCTGGTTGGTGTCTCAAGAAGGGTAGAAATACAAGGAAACACACACACACACACACACACACACACACACACACACACACACACACACACACACACACACACACACACACACACACACACTCACACTCACACACACACACACACACACACACACACACACACACACACACACACACACACACTCGCACACACATCATCTTAACTATATCATGAAACATGTTGTAAACATAACTAGTCCCTGCAAAGGAGTCCTTGTTAAACCATAAAGTGACAGGAACACAGTGTATAAATAAATGCTGCATAATAATGTAATTAATATTTATTAGGTTATTGCTTAGTACAAATCCTGCATGTGTGTATACAGGAGACAATGTTTCTGTCCTTTTCTGCGCCAGTATTCATTGGTCTAAATATTCACTATCCATGATCTTTGTATTTTGTTTAATGTCACTTAGTTTAAATTTATTATATCATTACAGTGTTATTTTTTTAAAAAAAACTAATATTGATCTCATATTATTCCTTCATGTATTATTATTTTTAATAAGTTTATCTATTTTAATATTGGTATATCATTTTA
>NC_084755.1:32849233-32861733 GCF_033978785.1 Entelurus aequoreus
CATCACATTTGTGGGGTCAATTAAACGCTCAAAATGGCCAGAAAAAGAGAACTTTCATCTGAAACTCGACAGTCTATTCTTGTTCTTAGAAATGAAGGCTATTCCACAAAATTGTTTGGGTGACCCCAAACTTTTGAACGGTAGTGTATATATAAGTAACTAAATAGTTACTTTTCACAGTAACACATTACTTTTTGGTGTAAGTAACTGAGTTAGTAACTGAGTTACTTTTGAAATAAAGTAACTGGTAAATGTAACTAGTTACTGGTTTTCAGTAACCAACCCAACACTGTTCGTGACTGACATCAATATTTGACGACCGAGTTGGGGGTGACATGTTATAATATATACTGTATGTGGTGCTGAATTTCCCCCAGGGATCAATAAAGAACTTTCTATTCTATTCTAATAGAAAACAACTGCTTGCGTTCTAACTGCAGAGTAGAACTGGATGCACATCTGGGTAAAATACAAGCTGGAGGTCTCTGCTTGGAGACAATTCATCATCCCTTAACTCCACCCTGCCAGAGAAACCACGCCTCTGCTCGGCCCACGGCCCGACCATCCTACCGACGCTGACGGTGTTTCCTTATTGTGCTTATTAATTGTCATCCAGTTCGTTGTTAATTATTCATACCTCCCTAATAAACCGGTGCCGCAATAACCCAAACAGCAGAGCTGGCAGCACTCGTACAACCAGGAGCTTGGAGGAGCAGCAGGGTGTGACTGGGAGTTCTGGTTGTGCAACGGCCACAGCTGCAGTCACCACCAGGGGTCACTATGGCCATTGTTTGTATTGTCCCTTTTAGTCCCCAGACGAGATGACTACACAGTCATGGCAGCGCATGCATGCTCCTCCAAAAATAGAAGGATTGACCAAAAAACTAAGGAGAAACACGAATGCGGTGTCGTACACAAATGGAAGTTGACCATGGTCTTTCTTTTGATATAAAATGTTGTGTTTTAGAGTAGAAAGTAGGACTAATAGTAGTTGTGTCCGGAATGCCTATCTCATGTTGGGATCTGGAATGTTAGCAAGGAGCGTTTAAATCTTTTTCCTGTTTACTGGAAGTGCTTCTGGAGGCAGATCTGATCCCTGCTTAACATTGTTGAGAACACCTACAACTACACTCAAAAATGACTCTTGCTCCAATGCCGAATAACGAGAGAGATTACAGGACAATAAGGAAAATAAGTTGCAGGACAAAGAAATAGTGACGATTTGGAGGAACGTTTCTTTGAAGTACTTGGCGCGTTCGTCCCGTGCGGGTCTACAGCTGGACTGACCGCGTCGCAACAACACAGCAGCAAATAATGTGAGGCCGATTTCGGAGTCGACCAATCGCCACGAGGAGAAGTTGATGGACCCGCCCACTTCACTAAGCCCCGCCCACCAGAGGAATGCCTGCAGGCCCCAACATTCAATCTTTGTGGAGCCTTGACTCGTCTCTGCTGAGGTCCGTCGCAGAAAGGACAAACACTTATTGGAGGTAGTTTCAGTCCAAACCCCACTGACTCAGATGCTCCAAAAAAAAAAGCGACTCGATGATTAAAACTTTTCTAGATCCTGGAAATTTAAATGGACAATCAAGTCTTGACATGTAGACTGACCAGAAAGCACTTTAAGTAACGCAGTGAAAGCCGCTTAAGTCCAAGCTGACTGAAGTCCTGGTCCACCGTGTTCTTCTCGTTACTTAAAAGTGGCCGTTTAAACCAACATAAACAGGCTACCGCTTGTGTTGACACAAATGTTGAGACCCAAAGAGATCGTTTATATCAGGGGTGTCCAAACTTTTTCCACTGAGGACCGCACACGGAAAAATTAAAGCATGCGGGGGCCATTTTGATATTTTTCATTTTCAAACCGTAACAAAATATATAGATTTTTTTTTTTTTTTAACAATTAGGGCTCCTGGGGCCCGTAAAGTGTCTCAGTCATTAAAATGTTAAAAACAAGTCAAATTATTATTGCCTATTATTATATATGCCTTTTCTGTCAAAGACAACTTTGTTTTTTATAGTAAAACTGAAATATGCAGTATTTCCCCCACCGCGCAAAACATTCAGAAAGTAATGTCTGATGTGAAGTAATTGGAGCCCTGAAAAGATCAATAATGCAGGACACCATTGATTTTATTTTCATTATTATTTTTGAGTAATCAGAGTGAAAAGATAAATAAAGTCCCACTAAATATCTTTGGGATCCAAAAGGTACCCCACTCATAAAGTGATACATTTGTATTATTATTTGTTTTACTTTCAACACTTAAGTTACGACATCAACTTCAGATATATCTGTCCATTTTACGTTTGAACTACTATTTTGTTTGTTTTATGCTCTTTTGTCAAAGAAAACGTGGATGTTTTTATATGGCAACCACACAATATAGGCAATATTTTTCCACATAAAACATTTTAATGTGAAACATTTGAAGTAATTGGAGCCTTGAAGATGTCAATAATTCATTATGAGGTGGCGACTTGTCCAGGGTGTACCCCGCCTTCCGCCCATGTGCAGCTGAGATAGGCTCCAGCAACCCCCGCGACCCCAAACGGGACAAGCGGTAAAAAATGGATGGATGATTATTTTTTTTGAGCAATGGCAAAAAAAGGAAAATAAAGATACCGTATTTCCTTGAATTGGCGCAGGGAATATAGTATTCGCACGTCTAGAATTACTGCCGGGTCAAACTCGTTTCTCAAAATAATTAACGCATGCTTGGCCTTATCGCCGGTTTATTATTGAAGCTGGATCAAATTCGTTTCGCAAAATATAAATTTTATTATCGCATGTCTATAATTTTCACCGAGTCAAACTCGTTTCGCAAAATAGTTAGCATATGGCTAGAACTTCCACCGGGTCAAATTCGTTACGTCACGAGTGACGCATCTGTCCTCATTTTCAAAATGGAGGAAGCTGCTTTCAGTAGTTTACAATCGCACAAAGGAAAAAAGATAAAGAGCTATTCAGTAGGATTTAAGGTCCAAGCTATTGAATACCGGTACAGTATGCTAAAGAGAACAGTAAGCAGCTATGTTTTATTAATATACCGTAGCTGCGTGTGTGAAATACTGTATAAGTCATTAAATGACTCCCGCCTCCTGGTGGTAGAGGGCGCTGCCGCGCTAGTGATCCTTCTTGCGACTTCCGGTACTGCAGAAGAAGTGAACACACGCAGCAAGAGATTTTTTTTCTTCCTTCTAACATGGAGGATTACATACCGGTATCTAAAATAAAACAGTTTTCTAAACTGGACTTTCAATCGAAGCAGGAGGTAATAGTTAAAGGAATGTCTCCATCGAGACAGAGAGACTTTTAAAACGGAAAAAAGAAAATAATGAAGACTTCTATAAACAAGTTATCGATGCTTTTGGTCAGAAGGAGCTGCAAATGGACTCCATTTATAAGTACAGGTAAGACCATAATAAAGTTTTTTTTAATTAAATGTGCTTTTCATGATGGTATGCTTACATCACACTCAAAGCGCACGCCTAAATTTTATGGATTCCTTTTGGTAAACGCCGGAGTGAGAAGAGGTTTTAAAATAATTACCGCATGCACGGCCATCCCGCCGGTTTCCGGTAAACGCAGGAGTGACAGGAGGTTTTAAATTAATTCACGCCCCTGCGGCTATTCAAGGAAATACGGTAGAGAAAATAAAAAAAAACAGCCTGCATGGCAGCTTTGTGTCAACATTGCAACGTTTTCTAGTTAGATTTCACCTCATTCCACTTTTTTAATGTTTTTTTGATTTTTGCAATGGCATTTCCAGAATGTGTGGCGGGCCGCTAAACAGTTAGCTGCGGGCCGCGAATGGCCCCCGGGCCGCACTTTGGACACCACTGGTTTATATGAAACAAATTGGGTCAGTTTTAATGGTCATAATGTGTACTTGGTTATTATCAGCACACAGGATGTCCTTAAACCAGGAGTTCTTAACTTTTTTGACCTAACTTTTCCATTACAGAGGGGCCCGGGGCTCCCTCAATATTTACACTGAATAAACCTTAGGCTTAGGTCAGGCTAATTAGAAAAGTAAGTCAACTTTGCTGTAGCGGTGTAGCGTGCAAGGACGGGAGTGGAAGAAGTGTCAAAAGATGGAGCTAACTGTTTTAATGACATTCAGACTTTACTTCAATCAATAACGGAGCAGCATCTCCTCATCCGTGGCTCACTAGTGCAACAACAACGCCGGAAATGTGTCCCGTGAAAAACCGTCCGACTGGAACTCTCTAATAACTAAAGTTCCGTGAGTGAATTATGTAAACCCACTATACCGGTATGTTTACTGACAGATATAAGTTAGAACTTTACGCTACTTTATATTAGAAATGGCAACAGCGGAGGATTAATGTCCCGTAACAAGAAGATAGAGAAAAAGAAGAAGCTTATTGACTTCTGTGGCGGACTTATGCAGATCCCAAATACACATCAGCAGGTACCAGAAGGTAAGAAAAGTTGGTTTTGCATAATATTGCGAAACAAAACAGCAGGTAATATGTCTGCTAATAGGTGCCATTTAGGGGTCCTCATAAACACACCATAATAATACTTGTATGTTGAAGCACAGTACGTCTGACTACAGTAGCCATAATGCTCCAACAATCCATCAAGCGGTGCGGCTTCATAACTTACCAAAGTCGTACTAAAACATTTTGACAGATTTTTGAGTGCTGCGTGTAATGTTTTATATTCTCAATGAAACATCAAAGTTTTGGTGTTGTTTACTGCCGTCATATTGCAGTCTACATGCATATCTTATGTTTGACTGTCATCTACTGCAGTGGTTCTCAAATGGGGGTACGCGTACCCCTGGGGGTACTTGAAGGTATGCCAAGGGGTACGTGAGATTTTTTTTAAATATTCTAAAAATAGCAACAATTAAAAAATCCTTTATAAATATATTTATTGAATAATACTTCAACAAAATAAATGTTTAGAATTAAGTTCATGAATCCAGATGTATCTCTATTACAATGCCCAAAGGGTGCACTTTAAGTTGACGATTACTTTTATGTGTAGAAATCTTTATTTATAATTGAATCACTTGTTTATTTTTCAACATGTTTTTAGTTATTTTTATATCTTTTTTTTCAAATAGTTCAAGAAAGACCACTACAAATGAGCAATATTTTGCACTGTTATACAATTTAATAAATCAGAAACTGATGACATAGTGCTGTATTTTACTTTTTTTTTCAACCAAAAATGCTTTGCTCTGATTATTGGGTACTTGAATTAAAAAAATGTTCACAGGGGGTACATCACTGAAAAAAGGTTGAGAACCACTGCTCTACTGGTCACACTTATCATTACACCACTACTGGTCACACTTATCATTACACCATGTACCAAATAAAATAGCTTCGAGGCCGGTGAATTATTCCGTACGTTAGGCGCACCGGGTTATAAGGCGCACTGTCGATTTTTGAGAAAATGAAAAGATTTTAAGTGCGCCTTATAGTCCAAAAAATATGGTGTGTATATATATATATATATATATATATATATATATATATATATATATATATATATATATATGTATATATATACGTATATATATATATATATATATATATATATATATATATATATATATATATATATATATATATATGTATATATATATATATATATACATATATATATATATATACATATATACATATATATATATATATATACATATATACATATATATATATATATATACACATATATATATATATATATATATATATATATATATATATATATATATATATATATATATATATATATATATATATATATATATATATATTGTGTGTGTGTCTGTCTGTGTGTGTGTGTGTGTGTGTGTAGCAGAGCGTGTGTGCGTGTGTGTGTACAGATTATATTAATATAATTAATATATAATAATATGATTTGATATTAAGAGTATCATGCAAGCTAATGGATTTAAATGGGTGTAATTTACAATTTTTAAATGGTGTTTGGACGTTTTTCATAATATCCACAATGTTTGGTGAGCAGGTTGTGTTATGTGTGACCATGTGTGTTGACCTTTATGTTAGTTGCATTTTTTCTTTGCACCATGATTAGGGAAGGTTGTTTGGATTGTGTCATATAAAGTGACTGTTAGACTCACACGGGCCAAATTGAAGCAGCTGGGATGTAGTATTTTGGACACCCCTTATCTAAACAAACCCAAAGCAAATCACAACCTCCTAAATAGTCATGTTTCAGTGAGATGTAGAGAATATAATACTATTTTTGAGCTTCACAAGTTTGTTGTAAGACAAAAAAAACTTCACAATACTAGTAAGTTTAGATAATATCAAGTCTTAATGACACATTTCAATATCACTTTTAAGTTTTTTGAGATTAAATACCGAATTTTTCGGAGTATAAGTCGCTCCGGAGTATAAGGCGCACCGGCCGAAAATGCATAATAAAGAAGGAAAAAAAACATATATAAGTCGCACTGGAGTATAAGTCGCATTTTTTGGGGAAATGTATTTGATAAAAGCCAACACCAAGAATAGACATTTGAAAGGCAATTTAAAATAAATAAAGAATAGTGAACAACAGGCTGAATAAGTGTACGTTATATGAGGCATAAATAACCAACTGAGAACGTGCCTGGTATGTTAACGTTACATATTATGGTAAGAGTCATTCAAATAACTATAACATATAGAACATGCTATACTAATAGCATAATAATATTATTTGATATTTTACGGTAATGTGTTAATAATTTCACACATAAGTCGCTCCTGAGTATAAGTCGCACCCCCGGCCAAACTATGAAAAAAACTGTGACTTATAGTCGGAAAAATACGGTAATCGCAATTCTTATTTGTAACGATTTTTAATCAATTAAAAAAAATCAAAAATATTATATTGAAGCGAGGCTGCTCTTGCTGGTTGATCTTGGTGAACATGGTGTTTACAATTGACAAGAACTGCATAATGCGCCCGTCCAGATGTAAATCCTCCAGGCCTGATGTAAAAAAAAAAAAAATCACTTAATTAAAACTGACATACTATTTACCGTATTTTTCGGAGTATAAATCGCTCCGGAGTATAAGTCGCACCGGCCAAAAATGCATAATAAAGAAGGAAAAAAACATATATAAGTCGCACTGGAGTATAAGTCGCATTTTTGGGGGAAATTTATTTGATAAAACCCAACACCAAGAATAGACATTTGAAAGGCAATTTAAAATAAATAAAGAATAGTGAACAACAGGCTGAATAAGTGTACGTTATATGAGGCATAAATAACCAACTGAGAACGTGCCTGGTATGTTAACGTAACATATTATGGTAAGAGTCATTCAAATAACTATAACATATAGAACATGCTATACGTTTACCAAACAATCTGTCACTCCTAATCGCTAAATCCCATGAAATCTTATACGTCTAGTCTCTTACGTGAATGAGCTAAATAATATTATTTGATATTTTACGGTAATGTGTTAATAATTTCACACATAAGTCGCTCCTGAGTATAAGTCGCACCCCCGGCCAAACTATGAAAAAAACTGCGACTTATAGTCCGAAAAATACGGTATGTCTTTTTTCCAGAAATCTTACCAAGAAAATTTTGATTTGTTTCCATTGGCAGATTGTTTTACTCATTACAAGCAAAAAAATAACTTGTATTAATTTTTTCCAGTGTATACAATCCACGAAAAGCAGTGACACGATCTTAAGAAAATAAGAAAAACTTCACACCTAAAGTTTAGGACTGAAGAAACCTTGAAATGTTTTCAACAAACAAGAACTAAAGATTAGCATGAACTGGATGACTGAGAATCTACGCAAACATTTAACCACTTTGGCTGAAATCATAGCATGAAGCATTAACACACTACAATTTCAACCTAAACATTTTGTCAGGGAAAAAGTATTTAAGAGGCCACCATAAAACTTCAAAAAAAACCTAATGTAAGCATTTCCTCCTCTTCATACATGTACCCCCTGCTAACGTGGCTAAGTGCTAACAGGAACCAGCAGCTTTCGAGATGTGCAAAAGTGTTAGTGGGGAGTGGGGGTTACGTTAATAGGCTTTTTAGCGTGGCTATATGGAAAGAAGGGCCGCGCGAAAATTGCTGAGAGCGAGAGAAGGAGGGACATTAAAACGAGGAGAAGAAAGAGGTGACTTGGGGCCCCCTGATGTCAACCTGGAAACTGCTAGAGGGGTGCATTTTAAAAGTACGCCATTAAGACATTTAGGAGGGTATAGGTGCCAGCAAGGCAGCCAGGTAGCTCTTTAAGATTGTGTGTGTGTGTGTGTGTGTCTGTGTGTGTGTGTGTGTGTGTGTGTGTGTGTGTGTGTGTGTGTGTGTGTGTGTGTGTGTGTGTGTGTGTGTGTGTGTGTGTGTGTGTGTGTGTGTGTGTGTGTGTGTGTGTGTGTGTGTGTGTGTGTGTGTGTGTGTGTGTGTGTGTGTGTGTTCTTGTATTTCTACCCTTCTTGAGACATCAACAAGGAAGGTGTGAACAAGTTAGGACATAAACCATGGTCCAAATACGAGAAAAACCATTGCATCTAGGGGTGTAACGGTACGTGTATTTGTATTGAACCGTTTCGGTACGGGGGTTTCGGTTCGTTTCGGAGGTGTACCGAACGAGTTTCCACACGGACAGATAAAGTAGCACACCGCACGTTGTGTAAACAATGCACACTGAGGCGCAACACCACGGCATGCTAGCAGCGACCGGGCTAGGACAACATGTAAAAGCCAGAGCTGGAAGACCCTCCTGCCTCGTTAAGATCTCCCGTTTGGGAACACTTTGGCTGTGCGATACAACAATGGAGGACGGAGGTTTGCCGACATTGTTCAGCAGCTGCTTCTGACAACACGTCAAACATGCTAACCCATTTGAAGCGTCACCACCCCCAAGTGAACATCGCTTCAACGAAGATAAAGACGAGCGTGGTGCAAACACCGCATTCAAGCAGCCTCTCCTCGGCGAGTCAGGCAGGGCTAAAGCAATAACAAATGTTTTTATAGCAGCAGATTTAAGACCATATTGCATTAGAAACTAGATTTTGACCCTCTTCTATGGTGGAAGAACAATAAGCCCATATATCCTCTTACTGCCAAGTTAGCCAGGCTGGGGGGGGTAAAGAAAAGTTAATCTGAGGCTGAGTTGACTTGAAACTGTTAAATGTTGCACTTTTTACATGTAGAAGAACAGTTTTGTCATTTTATTTAATCTGAGCAACAACTTGAGGCAGTTTAATGTTGATTAACGTGGACCCCGACTTAAACAAGTTGAAAAACTTATTGGGGTGTTACCATTTAGTGGTCAATTGTACGGAATATGTACTGTACTGTGCAATCTACTAATAAAAGTCTCAATCAATCAATCAAAAAAAGCACTTTATATGTAGAAAGGTTTTGTTAAGAAACCATTCTGAGCCTTATCTTATTTAGTTTTTATTTTACATATGTTGACTGCATGAACCCTGGCAATGGACCCTGTGTGTATATGTATGTTATTGTTATGCTTAGCATTCATGACTGCCTGCTGTTGCACTGATCAGCCTAGTGGTGGCTCACATCCATCACACACACAGCTGTTTTAAAGCAATGTTAAAAGGATAAAGCCATTGTTTACAAATTTGGTAAATAAATAACCAAAAAATGTATATTTTGTTGTTTTCTTACTGTACCGAAAATGAACAAAACCGTGACCTCTAAACCGAGGTACGTACCGAACCGAAATTTTTGTGTACCGCTACACCCCTAATTGCATCTAATAGAGAATGTTTCATTTTCCCCCCTGGTGGTGAAATCTATCAAAATTAGGGTGGTCCCAAAAAGGAGGGATTTTTCAGATTGACTGTGTGTCGATTTTAAAAGTGCACCCCCTCTGGTCAACATATTAAATAACAAGTGTGTGGAATAAGTTGAAATGCGCCCCCTTTGGCCTAAAAAATATAAAATAAATATGTATATAGAGACATACAGTAATAACTTGAAGTAAATAATGAAGATTAAAAACCAACTACAAACAAACACAAAAAAAACTATTAAAAGCTTACCTTTTCTATATTTGCATAGTATGTATATATTATTAATGTTGTAAATACACATCTTTATATATCTAGAAAGGGTGGTCCTAAAGAGGTAGGCATTTTTCCGAGGTCTCAAGAAGGTAACAAATACAATAATTAGTAGTTTAGATCAGGGGTGTCCAAACTTTTGCCACTGAGGGCCGCAAACTCAAAAATCAAAGCATGCGGGGGCCATTTTGGTATTTTTCATTTTCAAAACCATTACATTATATATGTTTTGGGGTTTTTTTACTTTTAGAGCTCCTCTCAAGTTTGGTCTCGGGGATCCAGAAGGGTCCCAATCATAAAAATGGTCAAAATAAGTCATCTTTTTTTTCTTCTCTGGATCGACTTCAAATGTGTATATATATATATATATATATATATATATATATATATATATATATATATATATATATATATATATATATATATATATATATATATATATATATATATATATATATATATATATTAGGGCTGCAACAACTAATCGATTAAATCGATTAAAATGATTATAAAAATAGTTGCCGATTAATTTAGTCATCGATTCGTTGGATCTATGCTATGCGCATGCGCAGAGGCTTTTAAAAAAAAAAATATATATATATATATTTTTTTTTTTTTTAAAAATAAACCTTTATTTATAAACTGCAACATGTACAAACAGCTGAGAAACAATAATCAAAATAAGTATGGTGCCAGTATGCTGGTTTTTTTTCAATAAAATACTGGAAAGGATAGAAATGTAGTTTGTCTATTTTATCCGATTATTAATCGATTAATCGAAGTAATAATTGACAGATTAATCGATTATCAAATTAATCGTTAGTTGCAGCCCTAATATATATATATATATATATATATATATATATATATATATATATATATATATATATATATATATATATATATATATATATATATATATATATATATATATATATATGCAACAACTAATCGATTAAAACGATTAAAATCGATGATAAAAATAGTTGGCGATTAATTTAGTCATCGATTCGTTGGATCTATGCTATGCGCAGGCGCAGAGGCATTTTTTTATTTTTTTGTGTTTTTAAAAAAAAAAATATATATATTTTTTAATAAACCTTTATTTATAAACTGCAACATGTACAAACAGCTGATAAACAATAATCAAAATAAGTATTGTGCCAGTATGCTGTTTTTTTTCTCAATAAAATACTGGAAAGGATAGAAATGTAGTTTGTCTCTTTTATCCGATTATTAATCGATTAATCGAAGTAATAATCGACAGATTAATCGATTATCAAATTAATCGTTAGTTGCAGCCATAATATATATATATATATATATATATATATATATATATATATATATATATATATATATATATATATATATATATATATATATATATATATATATATATATATATATATATATATATATATATATATATATATATATATATATATATAAATATTTCAGTGTCGGATGGAATGGATGGATGGATATTTTATGCCTTTTTTGTCAAAGAAAACCCTGTTTTTTAATGGCAAAAACCCAACACAAAATATGCAATATTTTCCCCGAAAAAATGATACATTTTTATATCATTATTATAATTGCACAATGGCAGTTTAAAAAAAAGGGGTCCTACTCATAAAAGTGTTAAAAAAAATAAGTCATACATTATTTTTCCCCTTTTATTCAGATTCATCCGTCAATTATACACTTTTATAATTTTTATGGTTTGCTTTTTGCACTTTTTGTTATATAAAACATAGTTTTTTTTGGCAAACACACAAAATAGGCAGTGTGGAACATTTGATGTGAAGTACTTGGGGCCTTCAATAGTTCAATAATTCATAACAACATTCCTTTTGAAACATTATTATTATCGGCTTTGTGTTATTGAAATCAATTTTGCACATTTTTCTTGTTACATTTCACCTGTATGCTCTTTTATTCCACTTTTTTTTGTTTTGTCATAGTACTTTTAGAATGTGACGCTGACCGTTATATTATCAGCTTCAGGCCAAAAATGGCCCCCGGGGCCGCACATTGGACACCACTGACTGAGTTAGTTTATAAATTATGAGCATATGTAATAGGTTCTTGGACACAGACGATTCATATATCTTTACTTTTTTGTACTATTGACTTTATTTTGCTTAATTGTATGTAATAAAAGGGAACATGTATCATGTTATTATATGTTATATATGTATGTATTGCTAAATTTGTTATTAAAGAAGTGTTTTTTGGTCTTGTGTTTTATTCTGATTGTAATCTTGCTAAAAAAAACTAAAGGCAAAATCACAAAATTATTTGAGGATCTTGAATAAAATGTCAAGTATCTGTATCAGTAATATAGTTTGTATAACAGCGATGGGGCTTCAAATAATACAAGGTAATATTAATGATAATAGTGAGGTGTGTACAAGAAGTTCTTGGTGA
>NC_084755.1:32864233-32871733 GCF_033978785.1 Entelurus aequoreus
CACACCGATGCACAACACACGCCATGCTAGCAGCTAACGGGCTACGATAGACTGACCATACGTCCTCTTTCCCCCGGACATGTCCTCTTTTGCGGAGCTGTCAGGGCGGAGTTTCTTAAATGCCTCAAATGTCCAGCATTTTGAGTTAGGGTTGCGTGTATTTTTAATGTACGTTCAGGGTTAAGAAGGGGTTAAAAACAAAACAAATTGTGCGCGCAGCAGCATTGGTGAGGGAGGGGCAGAGACAGAGAGAGCGAGAGAGTTATGATAAACGTGCATGCGTCGCCAGGCTCTGCTTTTTATCCATAGATTGAATTTTTTATTATCTATAGCAGGGGTGTCAAAAGTGTGCCCCGGAGGCCATTTGCGGCCCACAGCTAATGTTTTAAAGGCCCACGGCACATTCTAAAAATACTATTAAAATAAACAAAAACATAAAAAAGGGAAATAAAAAGGCTTAGAGGTTAAATGTAATTTAGAAAAAGTTGCAATGTTGACTAATAAAACAAAGCTGTTTTTTTTTCTTTCAAATTGTCATTGCTCAAAACATAATATTGAATCAAAATCAATTTTATTATGAATTATTGACCTATCCAAGGTTCCGATTACTTCACATCAAATATTCCACTATTAAAAATATTTTTGGTGGAAGATTTTGCAAATTTGGTAAATAAATAACCCACAAATTTATATTTTGTTGTTTTCTTACTGTACCGAAAATTAACCGAACCGTGACCTCTAAACCGAGGTACGTACCGAACCGAAATTTTTGTGTACCGTTACACCCCTACTATTTACATTGTAGATTGTCACTGAAGGCATCACAACTATGAATGAACACATGTGGAAATAACAAAAAAAAGGTAAAATAACTGTTTTATATTCTAGTTTCTTCAAAATAGCCACCCTTTGCTCTGATTACTGCTTTGCACACTCTTGGCATTCTCTCCATGAGCTTCAAGAGGTAGTCACCTGAAATGGTTTTCACTCCCCAGGTGTGCTTGAAGCTCATTGAGAGAATGCCAAGAGTGTGCAAATCAGTAATCGAATATAACACATGTTTTCAGTTATTTCATCATTTTTTGTTAGGTACATAACTCCACATGTGTTCATTCAGAGTTGTGATGCCTTCAGTGACAATCTACAATGCAAATAGTCATGAAAATAAAGAAAACGCATTGAATGAGAAGGTGTGTCCAAAGGTCAACGCTTGAAAATTGGGGAGGGGGGGGGGGGATTTTTTAAATTTTTTTTTTTTTTTTCCATAAAGAAATACAATCATGTGTGCTTACGGACTGTATCCCTGCAGACTGTATTGATCTATATTGATATATAATGTATATATTGTGTTTTTTATGTTGATTTAATTTAAAAAAAAAAAAAAAATTTTTTTTTTTTTTTTTTATTTTTTTTTTTTAAATAAAATTTCTTGCGCGGCCCGGTACCAATCGGTCCGCGGACCGGTGGTTGGGGACCACTGCTGTATGTTATAGACCACAATCAACAATATGTTGGGCAATTTGAGGGTAGCATGTCAAATTTCTCCTTATTCTAACCTGCCACAAATGATTACATAGTGTTGCTTTAATCTGATGATTAACTTTGCAACCTTAAATGCTATTGCAGGATTGTGTTTGGCTATGTTGCAAGAAATAAACGCATCTCTAATGCATACCTGAAGGAGCTTACAGGTGAAACATTTTTTACACAAAACTACAAAATTGGCCCAGGAATGAAGGTGCCAGCTGTTTTGAAGCAAGTTACAGTGTTTGACTTGGTCTTCTGCGTTAATAAAAGACAAGCGGGGGTAGTAACGTTGATAGGTGTGCTGTGAATGACAACACAAACACACACGGCGGCTCCTCTCTCTTCAGCGTGCGCCTAAATGAAAAGGTCGGAGGCTTTTTAGGGCTTGGTCACATCTGCTGGCAAACTGAAAGTATGCAGCGTGGACAAGTTAGATGTTGACGGACACGTGAACGTCGTCTTTCTTACTCAACTGCAGCTTATGTCACTACTGACTCCGCTAATGTTCAATGTTAATACTTTTATTTTGCAGATCTATACGATAATGTGACAACACGTGGTGACAACGTGAGCAATGCGGCAGAGAAAGGAAGGTTCACTCTTTCTACGGACAGCTTCCAAACACGCGGACTCTCTAATTTAACGTGTATTTATAGCCGTCCTAGTGGCAAGAACGGTCTGAACGCCGCAGTGGATGGAGCAAAATGAGGAGGCGTGATTACACACCACTATTCCTAGTCCTTTTCCTCCCTTCCTGTAGCTGCCGCACCACGTCTCCATTGTTGGACTTTGGACTGCAAAGGAACTACCAGACATTAAGGCACTTTAGCAACAGTCCTTGGAAAATGCAACACATGAGAACATTAGAATGTGTATACCCTGCAAAAACTGAAATCTAAGTAAGATTAAATATCTCAAATAAGGGTGATATTTGCTTAGTTTCTGTCTGATAAGATCATTCTTCTCACTAAGCAGATTTTATGTTAGAGTGTTTTACTTGTTTTAAGGGTTTTGGTCCTAAATGATCTCAGTAAGATATTACAGCTTGTTGCTGAGATTTGATGACCTATATTGAGTAAAACATGCTTGTAACTAGAATATCAAGTGTTGCAAAGCTGTGTCATCAACACTCACACGTATAAAACTACTTTTTTAAAGTAATCATTTCTTACTTCAAGCATGAAAAAAAAAAAATCATGATGCCGAGCGCATATCATTATGTCAAGAAAAGAGCAGTGCGGATCGGATCATTCACAACGTTGGTTATTTAGAACATACTCATAATCTGTTTATGCAATCAAAGTTGCTCAAATTTGATGACCTTGTTACATACATACATTAATAATGTTATATAAAGCATTTAACAAATTATTGCTGCCTAATCTACAACGTTTTTTTATAAGACGAGTGCAGGCTCATAACTTGAGAGGCTTTGGATATTTCTTATTGCCGAGAGCTCAAACCACTCGTAAACGTTTTTGTGTGTCTGTATGCGGAGTAAAACTATGGAACAAACTGGACTTACAACACAAGCAATGACAAACTATTAATGGATTTAAACTATTATACAAACATGGGGTCTGGTTCAAATATAAAGATGAGGGTCTTTAATTTGACCTGCTGCTGTACTCTGTCTCAAAGTGTTACCATGTGCTCAATGTTTCCTTACCATTATTGCTATGTTGTCTATTACCATTATTGCTACGATGTCTATTACCATTATTGCTATGTTGTCTATTACCATTGTTGGTATATTCATTATTCCTACATTGTTGATACAAATGATTGTTACAGTGTACTAATTATTGTTACCTGTGGTAATGCCACTATGATACAACATCTGTATTATAATCCTTGAACAAAGTAAGAGTGAAACTCATGTGAATAATCACTGAATGGAGAACTGGGGGTGGGATTAAATAAATGATGTATTAAGGATACGGCAACAGCAGAAGTCAGACTGATTTGCAGGTGTGTCATTTGTTGTGCGTTTATGCACTGTGTTGGTTTTGTTCTTTGAACAAGGTGATGTTCATGCACGGTTCATTTTGTGCACCGGTAAAAAAACATGGTAACACTTTAGTATGGGGAAAATATACACCATTAATTAGTTGCTTATTAACATGCAAATTAGTAACATATTGGCTCTTAACTAGTCATTATTAAGTACTTATTAATGCCTTATTCGGCATGGCCTTATTATAACCCTAACCCTCTAACCCTAACCAAAAAACTCTAAATTAAGTCTTTGTTACTTAGAATATGTTCCCCATACTAAAGTGTTACCAAAAACGTATAACTTTGTCTCGAATTTAAAAAAAAAAACATTTTATTTTTCACTAAAGAAGGGTTCGGTGAATGCGCATATGAAACTGGTGGGGTTCGGTACCTCCAACAAGGTTAAGAACCACTGCTTTAGATGAAGCTGTTAGCAAGTTTTGAATAAATCAATGACGTATATTATAGTAAAAATAGTTTTTAAATGTTCCTGTATGGCATTCTGACAATAACTTTTTTATAGTTCATTCAAATTATGCCAGCAAATATTCAACCTAAAACTCAAGTGTGATTGATATGATTTTACAAATGAATTGTTCGACAGCACAATACTTAAAATACAGAGTTGGGACAGAAAGAAAGAGTAGATGAAGATCATTTGGGATCCACAGGTAAGAGAGGTTGCTGTCTCAGAGCAAATAACTGCACGCTGGCTTAAATGTCTAGTTGGCCAGTTTCAGTTTCATTTTTGATCCAGGATTTTCCCTGCAGATCCAAGTGTTCCAAGAGATCTCTGTGTCCCTTAAATTTAAGGACAAGATTGATAAGCCACAATGCTTAAGCTCTAGAGCCAGTTCCCCAAATAATTGGCAGGAGTAGAAGTAAATGGATTAAAAAGACCTGTAGACAAAAAGTAGAAGAGCAGATACCTTTTGTGGTGGATCTATTCATCCTGCCACATGTCTTTTGAGCATCCATGGTCTTTTGTTGCTTCAAAATTTCATGTACTATCACACTGTATTGCCTAAAATTGTACACACCATAGTGCATACCTTTTCTAGGGCTTTAATTGGATCATATTATGCTTTTTTGTTCTACTTTTAAAACACTTCCTTGTGGTGTACATAACATGTAATGGTGGTTCCTTGGTCAAAATGTTGCATAGATTATGTTTTACAGGCCGTTTTCAAGCTGCTTCAGTCGCTTCGGGATGCGCCGTTTTATGGGCAGACTTATTTACGGTACGTGCCTCCACTCAGACCGCGTCTTCTCAAAGCAGCCATGTTGTCGTTTTCAGGGCTTCTAAATTGAGTCTACTGCTGTCATAACGGGGACTATGGGGTGTCTGTTTTCCCGAGATGCAAGAATAGTTGGATCGGACATGACTTGGAGGCAAGTACATCATTTATTTTAACGCTGACAAAAAGAACAAACTAAAGGTGCGCACAAGGCGGAAGAACAAACTCGGCTTTGAAAACAATAAACTAGCACTTGGGCAAAAGCTATGGACATGAAAACGAAAACACTTACTGAGACATAAAAATAGACAAAACTCACTTGGCATGGAACTATGGTAACATGGGTAGCAGAAGTCATCAGAGGTAAACAGGGGTAACAGAGTTAATGTCGCCAGACCGACTGCCTGGCAACTACAAGCTTAAAGGCCTACTGAAAGCCACTACTACCGACCACGCAGTCTGATAGTTTATACATCAATGATGAAATCTTAACATTGCAACACATGCCAATACGGCCGGGTTAACTTATAAAGTGCAATTTTAAATTTCCCGCTAAACTTCCGGTTGAAAATTCCTTTGGAGGATGACGTATGCGCGTGACGTAGCCAGTTTAACAGAGGTATGGCTTCCCCATTGAAGCCAATACGAAATAGCTCTGTTTTCATCTCATTATTCCACAGTATTCTGGACATCTGTGTTGGTGAATCTGTTGCAATTTGTTCATTGCATTATGGAGAAAGAAGCTGAGCAAGCAAAGAAGAAAGTTGTCGGTGCGAAGCGGAGTATTTTGCGAGGGAAGTCAGCAACACAACACAGTCGGTGTATCATTGTTTACATTCCCGAAAGATGCAGTCAAGATCGAAGAACTGGGACAACAGAGACTCTTACCAGGAGGACTTTGATTTGGATACACAGACGCAGACGCGATACCGTGAGTACGCTTCCAAACATTTGATCGCTTGCTATAATATGCTCGAGCTAGTAGCTAGGAGCTATCTTAACAAACACCTCGGTGTTTTTATGCGGGATTAATTTGTGGCATATTAAACATAAGCCTGGTTGTGTTGTGGCTAATAGAGTATATATATGTCTTGTGTTTATTTACCGTTGTAGTCATTCCCAGCTGAATATCAGGTCACCCCCGGCTCTCACAGCATCTTCCCTATCTGAATCGCTTCCACTCCCCACTAGTCCTTCACTTGCACTTTCCTCATCCACAAATCTTTCATCCTTGCTCAAATTAATGGGGAAATCGTCGCTTTCTCGGTCCGAATCTCTCTCACTTCTGGCGGCCATCATTGTAAACAATAGGGAACTTTGCGTCTATGTTCAATTGACTACGTCACGCTACTTCCGGTAGGGGCAAGCCTTTTTTTTAATCAGATACCAAAAGTTGCGATCTTTATCGTCATTGTTCTATACTAAATCCTTTCAGCAAAAATATGGCAATATCGCGAAATGATCAAGTATGACACATAGAATAGATCTGCTATCCCCGTTTAAATAAAAAAAATTCATTTCAGTAGGCCTTTAAATAATAGTGTCTTGATTACAACAGGTGCGTGTGTCCAAATGAGTCCGGTGCGTGAGTCCAAATGCATGACAGGTGAAACCAAGGAGTAGTCATGGAAACAAAAACAATGGAGCGTAAACAGAAACTAAAAAGAGTCCAAAAACCAAACACAACTAAACAAAACAAAACATGATCCAAAAGACATGACAACTGCATACATGCCAACCCTCCCGAATTTTCCGGGAGACTCCCGAATATCTCCCGGGACAACCATTCTCCTGAATTTCTCCCGATTTCCAGCCGCTTTTCCTCCTTATAAACAGTGTGCCGGCCCAGTCACGTTATAACATCTACGACTTTTGGAGCTCAGTGCGCAACTGCACACACAACAAGAAGGAGACTATTATATATGTCTCCGTCATCCATAGGTTTATCTATAACCCATAAAGTAGGCAGGCACGGAGCTAGTTCTCAGCGTGTGTTTATTCCAGCCGGCACGTTAATACACTGACACACAACATCCGGATTCCCATCATGCATTGCTTCAAAACTACGGCAAGTAGTAATGTCCAAAATCATAACAGAGACGAAGCCGAAGAACGAAGAAGAGACAGTCATGGCGACGACGAGTAAGAAGAAGAAGTACGCTTGCAGGGAGAGATGGAAGATTCCAGACTCTGGTGCATTTGATGAAGGCACTTTTGTGCATGCCACACAGCATGGTTAGAAAGATAGTGACAGAGAATAGAACGAGGATGGACAATTCAACCCTAAAGTCACTCCTTTCCTGCAAATTAAATTTCACAGATGCTGCCCATACCTATGCTCCTTCAAAGGCTGTGCTACTGGCTGCAAAGCATTGCACTTTCAAATACAACATTAAGTAGAGGAGTGTTATGTGTGTGTATATGTGTAAATAAATGAACACTGAAGTTCAAGTATTTCTTTTATTTATATATATATATATATATACACTACCGTTCAAAAGTTTGGGGTCACCCAAACAATTTTGTGGAATAGCCTTCATTTCTAAGAACAAGAATAGACTGTCGAGTTTCAGATGAAAGTTCTCTTTTTCTGGCCATTTTGAGCGTTTAATTGACCCCACAAATGTGATGCTCCAGAAACTCAATCTGCTCAAAGGAAGGTCAGTTTTGTAGCTTCTGTAACGAGCTAAACTGGTCTCAGATGTGTGAACATGATTGCAGAAGGGTTTTCTAATCA
>NC_084755.1:32874233-32969233 GCF_033978785.1 Entelurus aequoreus
GTTACCTACAGTTTATTTTTCGTATTTAAAAGCATGTACAATTGAGCTGTTTTTGAGGGGCCCAGAAAGGATTCATTTTGTTTCAATGGGGAACACTGATTTGTGTATTTTGGGCCACAAGCTCCGTCACAGAATCAATCAATTCGTAAAGTACTTTCTATCTTCATCTGTTGCTCTTTATTGGACCATTAGATGCTTTAGACCAGTGCCTCTTAACCATAGGCCGCCAAAAGATATCCGTTTCACAGCTGTGGTCCGTATGGGTATTCCGTTGTAATACCCTTTCCCACCACTTGTGGCAGTAAAGACAATATCAATTAAAGAGGAGAAGTGCGGAGCTAAAGTCATAGAGAAGTTTCTTAAGCGCAAAAATGATAACTAAAGTGGTGAATCTGTGGTTTCCTTTGCACTTGTTTGATTAACAAACATATCCATTATTAATTGTCTTTTTTTTAGCACAAAATCATTGTATGTAAATGTATTTTTGACAGTTATGTGAGTCACCTCTTATTACTTGCTTAGTACTTGTGTTTCTAATCAGCCTAACGTAAGCCTCAGGTTTATGTGTTAAATTAATCAACATTTAAAAAAAAAAAAATCAAGCATAAGATTACTAATTCAGTGTTTTTATTTGAGTGGGCTCTGGGCCCCTCTGTAGTGGAAAAGTTGGGCCCCGCGGTCAAAAAGGTTAAGAACATTTTACCGTATTTTTCGGAGTATAAGTCGCACCGGCCGAAAATGCATAATAAAGAAGGAAAAAACATATATAAGTCGCACTGGAGTATAAGTCACATTTTTGGGGGAAATGTATTTGATAAAAGCAAACACCAAGAATAGACATTTGAAAGGCAATTTAAAATAAATAAAGAATAGTGAACAACAGGCTGAATAAGTGTACGTTATATGAGGCATAAATAACCAACTGAGAACGTGCCTGGTATGTTAACGTAACATATTATGGTAAGAGTCATTCAAATAACTATGACATATAGAACATGCTATACGTTTACCAAACAATCTGTCACTCCTAATCGCTAAATCCCATGAAATCTTATACGTCTAGTCTCTTACGTGAATGAGCTAAATAATATTATTTGATATTTTACGGTAATGTGTTAATAATTTCACACATAAGTCGCTCCTGAGTATAAGTCACCCAAATTATGAAAAAAACGGCGACTTATAGTCCGAAAAATACGGTAACTCATGTTATTGCTTGTTTTGTTTATACCTATGTGCACCTGCTGTACAGTATGGATGATTGATCTATATGTTGGTAATAATTGTTCCTATACAACCCACTTTTTGAATGATTTTTGTTTTGTTCGGCCAAAAATTGCACATAACAAACCAGCCCGTTTGCCTTATGTATCATTCCAGCAAATCGAGGGTCCAAAAAAGAATCCCACGAGTTGGTGACTCCATTACTGTCCATTTTTTTACTAAATATGACAACAAAATAGGCCCCCATGGAACCATAAAAAGTTGTGAGAACCAGCCCTCTGATAAAGAAGGTGAGAAACACATTTGAATTCAAGAAAGAACTTGTATCAAAGTACGAAGGTGGTGCTCTCACTCCCTGCCTGGTCATCGCCATTTTCAATCTCAAGAGTCGTCAATAAAGATAATCTAACCATTTCATTCGTCAATTATATGCATTTCACATTTTGTTCTGCATGTAAAACTATATTTATGCTCTATAAATGTGTTTTGTGTTAATATTTTTGTGTGTCTGAAGTTAAAGTTAAAGTACCAACGATTGTCACACACACACTAGGCGTGGCGAAATTATTCTCTGCATTTGACCCATCACCCTTGATCCCCCCCTGGGAGTTGAGGGGAGCAGTGAGCAGCAGCGGTGGCCGCGCCCGGGAATCATTTTTGGTGATTAAACCCCCAATTCCAACCCTTGATGCTGAGTGCCAAACAGGGAGGTAATGGGTCCCATTTGTATAGTCTTTGGTGTGTGTTATTAAATGCATGTTTCGTACTTATTTTTCTAATAAGCCTGACCTAAGCCTAATGTGTATGTGTTAAATAAATAGGTATAATTATTCAATACGACAGAAATTAAAAGTAAGATTTTTAATTCGTTGAAGTGGAAAAGTTGAGCCCCAAGGTCAAAAAGCTTAAAAAAACCCTGCTCTATCACACCTTTAGCCATCAGTGCTATCATTTTGTGGTGGAATAACATAAAACACCCAATAAAATACAAAGAAAAAGCAAGGTCAGCTAATAGATAGCACTGTGAGGTCCCGTAGCTAAGTTAGCTTCAATGGCGTCGTTAGCAACAGCCTTGTTAAGCTTCGACAGGCTGGAAAGCATTAACCGTGTATTTACAGGTCCATGGTTTAATAGTATTGTTGATCTTCTGTCTATCCTTCCAGTCAGGGGTTTATTTCTTTTGTTTCTATCTGCATTTAAGCACGATGCTATCACGTTAGCTCCGTAGCTAAAGAGCTTCGCCGATGTATTGTCGTGGAGATAAAAGTCACTGTGAATGTCCATTTCGCGTTCTCGACTCTCATTTTCAAGAGGATATAGTATCCGAGGTGGTTTAAAATACAAATCCGTGATCCACGATAGAAAAGGGAGAAAGTGTGGAATCCAATGAACCCTTGTACCTAAGTTACGGTCAGAGCGAAAAAAGATACGTCCTGCACTGCACTCTATTCCTTCAATCTCACGTTCCTCATCCACAAATCTTTCATCCTCGCTCAAATTAATGGGGTAATAGTCGCTTTCTCAGTCCGAAAGTGAGGAGCCCTTCAACCTGTGACGTCACGCTACTTCCGAACTTTATCGTCGATGTACTCTACTAAATCCTTTCAGCAAAAATATGGCAATATCGCGAAATGATCAAGTATGACACATAGAATAGATCTGCTATCCCCGTTTAAATTTAAAAAATTCATTTCAGTAGGCCTCTAAGACTGACAGAGTTCAATAATTACCACAATGCTTGTCTAACCTATCAAGTCATCCACAGGCTGAATCTTAGGCTCTGTAGCTTGGTTCCTATCTATCATCCCCAGCATGCCCACAACACTCGTAACTTAGATCTGATATCAGGTAAACATTGTCTACTGGTTTGTACTGCTCGAAGTGTTGTATGCAGGGGACCGGCTTGATGAGGGCCTCAGGATGCTGTATTCATTCTCCAACTTCAAAAAGAAACTGAAATCTTACCTATTAACCACCTATCTCGGATGCCTCTTGTGAGGTAGAGGCTACTGTTGGGTTTTGCATGGTTGAATGAATGTATGTATGTATGTAGAGACTACTGTTGGGTTTTGCATGGTTGAATGTATGTATGTATGTATGTAGAGACTACTGTTGGGTTTTGCATGGTTGAATGTATGTATGTATGTATGTAGAGACTACTGTTGGGTTTTGCATGGTTGAATATATGTATGTATGTATGTAGAGACTACTGTTGGGTTTTGCATGGTTGAATGTATGTATGTATGTATGTAGAGACTACTGTTGGGTTTTGCATGGTTGAATGTATGTATGTATGTATGTATGTAGAGACTACTGTTGGGTTTTGCATGGTTGAATGAATGTATGTATGTATGTAGAGACTACTGTTGGGTTTTGCATGGTTGAATGTATGTATGTATGTATGTAGAGACTACTGTTGGGTTTTGCATGGTTGAATGTATGTATGTATGTATGTATGTAGAGACTACTGTTGGGTTTTGCATGGTTGA
This sequence comes from Entelurus aequoreus, assembly GCF_033978785.1. NCBI lineage: Eukaryota > Metazoa > Chordata > Actinopteri > Syngnathiformes > Syngnathidae > Entelurus > Entelurus aequoreus. The sequence goes on from NC_084755.1 coordinate 32,877,947, forward strand.
ATGAATGTATGTATGTATGTAGAGACTACTGTTGGGTTTTGCATGGTTGAATGAATGTATGTGTGTATGTAGAGACTACTGTTGGGTTTTGCATGGTTGAATGAATGTATGTATGTATGTAGAGACTACTGTTGGGTTTTGCATGGTTGAATGAATGTATGTATGTATGTAGAGACTACTGTTGGGTTTTGCATGGTTGAATGAATGTATGTATGTATGTAGAGACTACTGTTGGGTTTTGCATGGTTGAATGAATGTATGTATGTATGTAGAGACTACTGTTGGGTTTTGCATGGTTGAATGTATGTATGTATGTATGTAGAGACTACTGTTGGGTTTTGCATGGTTGAATGAATGTATGTATGTATGTAGAGACTACTGTTGGGTTTTGCATGGTTGAATGAATGTATGTATGTATGTAGAGACTACTGTTGGGTTTTGCATGGTTGAATGAATGTATGTATGTATGTAGAGACTACTGTTGGGTTTTGCATGGTTCAATGAATGTATGTGTGTATGTAGAGACTACTGTTGGGTTTTGCATGGTTGAATGAATGTATGTATGTATGTAGAGACTACTGTTGGGTTTTGCATGGTTGAATGAATGTATGTATGTATGTAGAGACTACTGTTGGGTTTTGCATGGTTGAATGAATGTATGTATGTATGTAGAGACTACTGTTGGGTTTTGCATGGTTGAATGTATGTATGTATGTATGTAGAGACTACTGTTGGGTTTTGCATGGTTGAATGTATGTATGTATGTATGTAGAGACTACTGTTGGGTTTTGCATGGTTGAATGTATGTATGTATGTATGTAGAGACTACTGTTGGGTTTTGCATGGTTGAATGTATGTATGTATGTATGTAGAGACTACTGTTGGGTTTTGCATGGTTGAATGAATGTATGTATGTATGTAGAGACTACTGTTGGGTTTTGCATGGTTGAATGAATGTATGTATGTATGTAGAGACTACTGTTGGGTTTTGCATGGTTGAATATATGTATGTATGTATGTAGAGACTACTGTTGGGTTTTGCATGGTTGAATGTATGTATGTATGTATGTAGAGACTACTGTTGGGTTTTGCATGGTTGAATGTATGTATGTATGTATGTATGTAGAGACTACTGTTGGGTTTTGCATGGTTGAATGAATGTATGTATGTATGTAGAGACTACTGTTGGGTTTTGCATGGTTGAATGTATGTATGTATGTATGTAGAGACTACTGTTGGGTTTTGCATGGTTGAATGTATGTATGTATGTATGTATGTAGAGACTACTGTTGGGTTTTGCATGGTTGAATGAATGTATGTATGTATGTAGAGACTACTGTTGGGTTTTGCATGGTTGAATGAATGTATGTGTGTATGTAGAGACTACTGTTGGGTTTTGCATGGTTGAATGAATGTATGTATGTATGTAGAGACTACTGTTGGGTTTTGCATGGTTGAATGAATGTATGTATGTATGTAGAGACTACTGTTGGGTTTTGCATGGTTGAATGAATGTATGTATGTATGTAGAGACTACTGTTGGGTTTTGCATGGTTCAATGAATGTATGTGTGTATGTAGAGACTACTGTTGGGTTTTGCATGGTTGAATGAATGTATGTATGTATGTAGAGACTACTGTTGGGTTTTGCATGGTTGAATGAATGTATGTATGTATGTAGAGACTACTGTTGGGTTTTGCATGGTTGAATGAATGTATGTATGTATGTAGAGACTACTGTTGGGTTTTGCATGGTTGAATGTATGTATGTATGTATGTAGAGACTACTGTTGGGTTTTGCATGGTTGAATGTATGTATGTATGTATGTAGAGACTACTGTTGGGTTTTGCATGGTTGAATGTATGTATGTATGTATGTAGAGACTACTGTTGGGTTTTGCATGGTTGAATATATGTATGTATGTATGTAGAGACTACTGTTGGGTTTTGCATGGTTGAATGTATGTATGTATGTATGTAGAGACTACTGTTGGGTTTTGCATGGTTGAATGTATGTATGTATGTATGTATGTAGAGACTACTGTTGGGTTTTGCATGGTTGAATGAATGTATGTATGTATGTAGAGACTACTGTTGGGTTTTGCATGGTTGAATGTATGTATGTATGTATGTAGAGACTACTGTTGGGTTTTGCATGGTTGAATGTATGTATGTATGTATGTATGTAGAGACTACTGTTGGGTTTTGCATGGTTGAATGAATGTATGTATGTATGTAGAGACTACTGTTGGGTTTTGCATGGTTGAATGAATGTATGTGTGTATGTAGAGACTACTGTTGGGTTTTGCATGGTTGAATGAATGTATGTATGTATGTAGAGACTACTGTTGGGTTTTGCATGGTTGAATGAATGTATGTATGTATGTAGAGACTACTGTTGGGTTTTGCATGGTTGAATGAATGTATGTATGTATGTAGAGACTACTGTTGGGTTTTGCATGGTTCAATGAATGTATGTGTGTATGTAGAGACTACTGTTGGGTTTTGCATGGTTGAATGAATGTATGTATGTATGTAGAGACTACTGTTGGGTTTTGCATGGTTGAATGAATGTATGTATGTATGTAGAGACTACTGTTGGGTTTTGCATGGTTGAATGAATGTATGTATGTATGTAGAGACTACTGTTGGGTTTTGCATGGTTGAATGAATGTATGTATGTATGTAGAGACTACTGTTGGGTTTTGCATGGTTGAATGAATGTATGTATGTATGTAGAGACTACTGTTGGGTTTTGCATGGTTGAATGAATGTATGTATGTATGTAGAGACTACTGTTGGGTTTTGCATGGTTGAATGAATGTATGTATGTATGTAGAGACTACTGTTGGGTTTTGCATGGTTGAATGAATGTATGTATGTATGTAGAGACTACTGTTGGGTTTTGCATGGTTGAATGAATGTATGTATGTATGTAGAGACTACTGTTGGGTTTTGCATGGTTGAATGTATGTATGTATGTATGTAGAGACTACTGTTGGGTTTTGCATGGTTGAATGTATGTATGTATGTATGTAGAGACTACTGTTGGGTTTTGCATGGTTGAATGAATGTATGTATGTATGTAGAGACTACTGTTGGGTTTTGCATGGTTGAATGAATGTATGTATGTATGTAGAGACTACTGTTGGGTTTTGCATGGTTGAATGAATGTATGTATGTATGTAGAGACTACTGTTGGGTTTTGCATGGTTGAATGTATGTATGTATGTATGTAGAGACTACTGTTGGGTTTTGCATGGTTGAATGTATGTATGTATGTATGTAGAGACTACTGTTGGGTTTTGCATGGTTGAATGAATGTATGAATGTATGTAGAGACTACTGTTGGGTTTTGCATGGTTGAATGTATGTATGTATGTATGTAGAGACTACTGTTGGGTTTTGCATGGTTGAATGTATGTATGTATGTATGTATGTAGAGACTACTGTTGGGTTTTGCATGGTTGAATGAATGTATGTATGTATGTATGTAGAGACTACTGTTGGGTTTTGCATGGTTGAATGAATGTATGTATGTATGTATGTAGAGACTACTGTTGGGTTTTGCATGGTTGAATGAATGTATGTATGTATGTAGAGACTACTGTTGGGTTTTGCATGGTTGAATGAATGTATGTATGTATGTAGAGACTACTGTTGGGTTTTGCATGGTTGAATGTATGTATGTATGTATGTAGAGACTACTGTTGGGTTTTGCATGGTTGAATGAATGTATGTATGTATGTAGAGACTACTGTTGGGTTTTGCATGGTTGAATGAATGTATGTATGTATGTAGAGACTACTGTTGGGTTTTGCATGGTTGAATGAATGTATGTATGTATGTAGAGACTACTGTTGGGTTTTGCATGGTTGAATGAATGTATGTATGTATGTAGAGACTACTGTTGGGTTTTGCATGGTTGAATGTATGTATGTATGTATGTAGAGACTACTGTTGGGTTTTGCATGGTTGAATGAATGTATGTATGTATGTAGAGACTACTGTTGGGTTTTGCATGGTTGAATGAATGTATGTATGTATGTAGAGACTACTGTTGGGTTTTGCATGGTTGAATGTATGTATGTATGTATGTAGAGACTACTGTTGGGTTTTGCATGGTTGAATGTATGTATGTATGTATGTAGAGACTACTGTTGGGTTTTGCATGGTTGAATGAATGTATGAATGTATGTAGAGACTACTGTTGGGTTTTGCATGGTTGAATGAATGTATGTATGTATGTAGAGACTACTGTTGGGTTTTGCATGGTTGAATGTATGTATGTATGTATGTAGAGACTACTGTTGGGTTTTGCATGGTTGAATGTATGTATGTATGTATGTATGTAGAGACTACTGTTGGGTTTTGCATGGTTGAATGAATGTATGTATGTATGTAGAGACTACTGTTGGGTTTTGCATGGTTGAATGAATGTATGTATGTATGTAGAGACTACTGTTGGGTTTTGCGTGGTTGAATGAATGTATGTATGTATGTAGAGACTACTGTTGGGTTTTGCATGGTTGAATGAATGTATGTATTTATGTGTATGCTTGCTTTAGTACTATTATTTTGTGTTTATCATATAGCGTTTTTTTTGTGCTTGCCACCATGTTTCATCATTCCATGTGTATACTGTCCTCTGGAACCCCTGCCAAAAGCTTCTTCTAGCTTATTTGGGGCACCCTTTCACTTACCACCATCCTTAAATGATACTCACCACTGTTGTAATTGTTCTATGGTATTGTGAATAAACTTGAAACTTGAAAAAAAACTTGAAAAAAATAATAATAATTGAAATAAAGTGCAGCAAACAAAGTATGAAAGACAGACGGAGAGGCGAAAAGAGGAGCCATAAAGTGAAAGGACAGGCGTAACAGGAGACAAAGAAAAAAAGAAAGAAACTCCCATCAGAAAGGACAGTAAGGAAAACAAGAAGTACATCCAGAAACACTAATATACTGTAGATGTATCTTCCCTGCACACTATGTCAAAGTATAAAGGTAAGGTTTTATGCATGATTCCTTTATCAGTGGAAAAAATATGTGAAAGTGTGAACAGGATCTACGTGCAACGCAACTGACTTTAAATCCAGCTGGAAGGGCGCACACACACACACACACACACACACACACACACACACACACACACACACACACACACACTCTTGCGGTGGGCCGTATAAGTCATGTAAGGGAGTGGCCTGAGTGTGAGAGAAAGCAGAGTGCGGAGAAGTCGCCTGCAGAGGAGTTAACCCTTCACGCTCCATCCACATGGACCGCGTGCATACTGTGAAATTACAGGGCAGCCGATGAAAATAATGTGTGTTTGATTGTATTATGTTCCGGGCGCTGGAAAAGTCTGTGTGTGTGTGTGTGTGTGTGTGCTGTACGCTGTGTTACACAGTTGTCCTTCTTTTCAGAGGGGCGGTAATGTCACTGACAAATATTTCCGTACGGCCGGTGCAGTTCTGCATCGTTGCAAACAAGACTCTCCATAATAAATACATACAGGGGAACTTCGATTTCCAAATTTCATTGGTTCTTGAACACGGTTCGCAGACCGAAAAGTTTGTATAGTGAAGCAGAGTTCAACATAAGAATCATGTAAACATGAATAACTGGTTCTAACCTTGACAAAGGTCCCTATTTTGGTAAAAACGGCACACTTTGAAGAAACTACAATATATATATACTGTATAGTGTACAGCTCCACTAATGGACGTTGGAGTGTTACTTTCAAAGGCAAAATTAAAGGCCTACTGAAATGATTTTTTAAAATTTAAAAGGGGATAGCAGATCCATTCTACGTGTCATACTTGATCATTTCGCGATATTGCCATATTTTTGCTGAAAGGATTTAGTATAGAACAACGACGATAAAGTTCGCAACTTTTGGTCGCTGATAAAAAAAAAAGCCTTTCCTATACCGGAAGTAGCGTGACGTCACTGGAGGAAGAATTCCTCACAATTCCCCGTTGTTTACAGTGGAGCGAGAGAGATTCGGACCGAGAAAGCGACGATTACCCCATTAATTTGAGCGAGGATGAAAGATTCGTGGATGAGGAACGTTAGAGTGAAGAACTAGAGAGGCAGTGCAGGGTGTATCTTTTTTCGCTCTGACCGTAACTTATGTACAAGGTCTCATTGGATTCCACACACTCTCCTTTTTCTATTGTAGATCACGGATTTGTATTTTAAACCACCTCGGATACTATATCCTCTTGAAAATGAGAGTCGAGAACGCGAAATGGACATTCACAGTGACTTTTATCTCCAAGACAATACATCAGCGAAGCTCTTTAGCTACTGAGCAACATGATAGCATCTGGCTCAAATGCAGATAGAAACAAAATAAATAAATCCCTGACTGGAAAGATAGACAGAAGATCAACAATACTATTAAACCATGGACATGTAACTACACGGTTAATAATTCTCAGCCTGGCAAAGCTTAACAATGCTGTTGCTAACGACGCTGAAGCTAACTTAGCAACTTAGCAACCGGACCTCACAGAGCTATGATAAAAACATTAGCTATCCACCTACGCCAGCCAGCCCTCATCAAACATCAACACCCGTGCTCACCTGCGTTCCAGCGATCGACGGCGCGACGAAGAACTTCACCCGATCACAGATGTCTGCTATCCAAGTAAGTCCTCTTTGTTGTGTTGCTACAGCCAGCCGCTAATACACCGATCCCACCTACAACTTTCTTCTTTGCAGTCTCCATTGTTCATTAAACAAATTGCAATAGATTCACCAACACAGATGTCCAGAATACTGTGGAATTGTTCGATGAAAACAGAGCAGTTTGTATAGTGACACATTGCGTACGAATACTTCCGTTGCCGTCGTGACGTCACGCGCATACGTCATCATACATAGACGTTTCCAACCGGAAGTTTAGCGGGAAATTTTAAATTGCACTTTATATGTTAATGTGTTGCAATGTTAAGATTTCATCATTGATATATAAACTATCAGACTGCGTGGTCGGTAGTAGTGGCTTTCAGTAGGCCTTTGAAGTATTGCTAGAAACATAATTTTATATGGGACTTTATTGTATTATATGTATAGTACATGTTCCAAAAAGAAAATAGCATAAAACACCACCAGAATTAGAGATATTGCAAGTCAAAGTAAAAAAGCTTAGTGTTACGCTCATGACTTGGTGTAACTAAACATTACCCTATAAGATGAAGGCAATTGCATTTTATTGATATCTGAAATGTATTCAATGTTTATAAATGAATATTTAAATATACTAAATGTAAAAAAGGGAATAAATATTCAAAATACGATAATTAAATGAAAGTTAAATGTTAGTTTGGTTACGCATCATGAGCGCAACACAAGATTGCAAAAGTTTCAACTACAATTCCAAATAAGACGTCAAAAGCAAACTGAAATCAAATACACACAGCTTAAAGATTGATCAATACCTATTTAAATGTAGTAATACATAAATATGATGATTTATCAAAATATAAAAGAAATATACCTGAACAGAATGCTCATGATGGTTACACCAAAAAGTAACGCTATGAATCGCGTTTTTCCAAGTTTTTGGGGCATTTTTATGCTATTTACAAGCATCTCCTTTTTATCATCGTTGATTTTAAATGGTCAAACTAATGCAAACATATTATATATGCATGCCCTAGTAAACAAAAAAAAAAGTCATATTTATTTTGATTGTTACATTTTGAAGTACATTTGTGCAGGTGGGTGCAAATGTACCCATTACCAGAGCTGTACACTATATACTGTATATATATATATATATATATATACTGTATATATATATATATATATATATATATATATATATATATATATATATATATATATATATATATATATATATATATACACTACCGTTCAAAAATATGGGGTCACATTGAAATGTCCTTATTTTTGAAGGAAAAGCACTGTACTTTTCAATGAAGATAACTTTAAACTAGTCTTAACTTTAAAGAAATACACTCTATACATTGCTAATGTGGTAAATGACTATTCTAGCTGCAAATGTCTGGTTTTTGGTGCAATATCTACATAGGTGTATAGAGGCCCATTTCCAGCAACTATCACTCCAGTGTTCTAATGGTACAATGTGTTTGCTCATTGGCTCAGAAGGCTAATTGATGATTAGAAAACCCTTGTGCAATCATGTTCACACATCTGAAAACAGTTTAGCTCGTTACAGAAGCTACAAAACTCACCTTCCTTTGAGCAGATTGAGTTTCTGGAGCATCACATTTTTGGGGTCAATTAAACGCTCAAAATGGCCAGAAAAAGAGAACTTTCATCTGAAACTCGACAGTCTATTCTTGTTCTTAGAAATGAAGGCTATTCCACAAAATTGTTTGGGTGACCCCAAACTTTTGAACGGTAGTGTATATATATACTGTATATTGTCATTCCCGGTTTTGGGACGTGATTGCACACAGCATAGACCAAGGGTACCCAGACTACGGCCCACGGGTCGGATCCGGATTCTTTTATTGGTATTTCGACTTTATTAAATGTTTGGATAATATTACTGTTTGGTCAAGAAGAAGAAGAAGATAAAAGACAGACAGAGGAGGAAATTGTGAGGACAAGAGGGGGACAAGACAATCGATATATAAAGGTTAACGCGATAACTATAAATTTCAATAACAGCACTCATTTTTTTAACTTGACAGCAGTTCACTTGCTACTGATGAGCCACAAGCGAGCAGAAATGGAGTAAAGAGAGTCTACTTTATGGAAATATCAGGTTCAAAGCCATAACAAGTTGTTTTTCTGGCAAGAAAGGACTATTTTTTGCCGTGAGAAGAGGCGACATCCCTGCAGCAAACACCTGCTGCGCGTGTCGTTCTAGAGGTGGGTGGTGCTTCACTTCCGTGTTCAGATTAGGGTCATGGTGCATTGATAACATAACTTTTAGATTGTTACTGTGACTGATTTAGTTAGTAAGATGACATAAAAGCTCAACAGAAATGAAAGACGGTCGGCAGGATGTAGAAAGAGTCGATCTGACATCAAAACATGTCAAGACCCTTTCTCAAATTAATTACACACTTTTCAAAATAAAAGCGCTACGCTATAAATCTGGTTTACCACGTTTAGGGGTTTCTCCTTAATGTACGGGCTTCATATTAGCCACCACACCTAAAGGCCTACTGAAATTTATTTTTTTTATTTAAACGGGGATAGCAGATCCATTCTATGTGTCATACTTACGCGATATTGCCATATTTTTGCTGAAAGGATTTAGTAGAGAACAACGACGATAAAGTTTGCAACTTTTGGTCGCTGATAAAAAAAAAAAAAGCCTTGCCCCTACCGGAAGTAGCGTGACGTCACAAGCTGGAGTGCTGCTCACATTTCCCTATTGTTTACACCAGCAGCGAGAGAGATTCGGACAGAGAAAGCGACGATTACCCCATTAATTTAAAGGGAGGATGAAAGATTCGGGGATGAGGAAAGTGAGAGTGAAGGACTAGTGTGCAGTGCAGGACGTATCTTTTTTCGCTCTGACCGTAACTTAGGTACAAGCTGGTTCATTGGATTCCACACTCTCTCCTTTTTCTATTGTGGATCACGGATTTGTATTTTAAACCACCTCGGATACTATATCCTCTTGAAAATGAGAGTCGAGAACGCGAAATGGACATTCACAGTGACTTTTATCTCCACGACAATACATCGGCGAAACACTTTAGCTACGGAGCTAACGTGATAGCATCTGGCTCAAATGCAGATAGAAACAAAATAAATAAACCCCTGACTGGAAGGATAGACAGAATACCAACAATACTATTAAACCCTGGACATGTAAATACACGGTTAATGCTTTCCAGCTTGGCGAAGATTAACAATGCTGTTGCTAACGACGCCATTGAAGCTAAATTAGCAACGGGACCTCACAAAGCTATGATAAAAACATTAGCGCTCCACCTACGCCAGCCAGCCCTCATCTGCTCATCAACACCCGTGCTCACCTGCATTCCAGCGATCGACGGAAGGACGAAGGACTTCACCACGATCATCCGTGCGGTCGGCGGCTAGCGTCGGCTAGCGCGTCTGCTATCCAAGTAAGTCCTCCTGGTTGTGTTGCTACAGCCAGCCGCTAATACACCGATCCCACCTACAACTTTCTTCTTTGCAGTCTTCATTGTTCATTAAACAAATTGCAAAAGATTCACCAACACAGATGTCCAGAATACTGTGGAATTTTGAGATGAAAACAGAGCTTTTTTGTATTGGATTCAAAGGTGTACCAATACTTCCGTTTATCTAGTGACGTCACGCGCATACGTCGTCATACAAAGACGTTTTCAACCGGAAGTTTAGCGGGAAATTTAAAATTGCACTTTATAAGTTAACCCGGCCGTATTGGCATGTGTTGCAATGTTAAGATTTCATCATTGATATATAAACTATCAGACTGCGTGGTCAGTAGTAGTGGCTTCCAGTAGGCCTTAACAAAATAAAGTCATAATGTATTGTAGCGTCCAAAAGAAAACAAAGTCTGACGCTCTTTTTATCTTTTATGGCCAATTTTATGCTAACATCGGGCCCGATTCCAAGAAGTATTTCCTACGTGCACACACGTCTGTCTCCGTGTTTCACTCCTAGACACACAACACTTGTTTATTCTCCGCCGACATGGTGTGTTCACAGACCAGGGGGAAAATGACCACCATAACACACTAACATACACATTAACACCAGCCATACGCTTGGGGTTGTCTGGAGCGGAGGCGGCGTGTCCGCGCTGTGGACGTACTTTAATATATCCGAGATATACCCGCGGACACCCATCTTCACGATTTAAGACGATACTGAAGGCAACGCAAAGCAAGTGTGACGTCAGGCTGCGGCTCACTTTTCCGCACGGACATGGCACGACAGAATCTAAACAGAGTCTCTAAACACGAGTACAGTCGCCAGTAACACCAAAAATAGTGTTGCCAAACGTTTTTATTATCGTTTTAGTGTGCTAAAAGGATTGGAGAAATCTCTAAAAAAAACAAACAGAGTACATTGTACAATAAACAGCAGCAATTTGCGACATCTGTGGCGTTGTGCTGAGTGATAAAACTGCACATTTCAGAGTGGCCTTTTATAGCGGGCAGCCTAAGGCACACCTGTGCAAAAATCATGCTGTTTAATCAGCATCTTGATATGCCACACCTGTGAGGTGGGATGGATTACCTTGGCGTAGAAGAAATGCTCACTAACACAGATTTAGACAGATTTGTGAACAATATTTGAGAGGAATAGATCTTTTGTGTATATAGTAAAAGTTTTAGATCGGTGTGTTCAAAAACCAAAGTGTTGCGTTATATTTTTGTTTAGTATACAAAGCATTTATTCTTTTATTGTTATTCAAGATAGCTTAGCAGTTTGCATGGCTTCTCGTCTCCTCCTGCTGTGTTTTGCTCTGTGTGTGCCCACACTAGTTTCACATTTTAGAATCGCATGTATTACTTTATTTAACATACTTTAATAATCTTTCTGAAAACTGATTCCTGAACTGAATCGCAAGATGGATCACATCATGGAGAAGCTTGCTGAAAAGGAAAATTGAATTGAATTTGAGAGCACCCAGCATGGCCGAATAGAACAGACAAGTCATTGTTTTGTCTGCTCGCGGAAAACAAACATCCTAATCTACGATTTGACTCCGTCGAATGGCCTTGACGCTGTGAAAACAGGAGCAGGCTGTTCTAAAAACACCCCCGAGGACACCTCAATGACGGACGCTTTTGACCTCTCTCCCTCCTCAACGAAACCTGGAGTCGAACTTTTGCAGATCGGCCTCAGTCTATAAAAAACAGTACATCATCACACCCAAGACAATTGGGCACCCCCCACCACCCACCACCCCACACCTTCACCATCGCTTGTTTCCCCTCGGGGTGATGGTTGGATGGCAGCGCTTCATAGCACCGGTCGCCCTCCAGGGCCCCAACTCCCCGCCCCTCTGTTGTGAGTTTGTCGTGATTAAATGTAACGTGTTTATGTGTGCATGGCATGGAGGTTTTTCCCCACTCCAGACTAGGCCCCCTTAGGAGCCCAGTCTAGATTGTATTTTTTTACTCATCTTTTTCCCCAGCGTTTTACCTTTTTCCCATCTTTTACGGGGCGCCTTATGGCGACCCATCAGCGTTCCTGTTCTGTAAGCCTGTACGCTGTTTGTTTGTCTAATCTTGAACGGGTTTGTGCTGAAAACAAAGTTTTGTTGTACTTGTGCAATGACAATAAAGACCTATCTGATCTAATCAATGTTTGGACATTTGTCCATCGATTCAGAATCATCCACATTCAATCGCCATGCATTTAATAACTGATCATTTCCCCCATCCCTAGCTTTAAGTCTCCTCTCTAATACAGCGTTTCTGCTGACATCAGCAAATCTCATTTGATATTTTAATGACTTTTTAATGCAGCGTAAAACAATTTAATGCCCAAGTCTAACTGCAGAGCGTTATATTTAGTCAATAGCATAAAATGGTCCGTAATGACAAAATTGTAAGCATTTGACAATAATAATGTTCAACAGTTGAAAAATTTACATTAACTGTGGCCAAAATTAGCAGTAATGTAATCATAACATACAAACGTAGTTGTAAGTCCATGTATCATCCCAAAAGTAGAAAAGTTACTTAGTGCTGCTTTAAGGCCTTAATTTTTGCAAAATCTATTTAATTACTTTTAACGCTTTTTAATGACCCGCTTTGGAAAGACTGTAATAGAGAGAGCCATTGGCGTTGTTAGGCCTATTTTAGGGAGGCTCAAGCCCCCCTAAAATGTTCTTAAGCCCCACTAAATAATTTGGTGTTAAAAAAATTTTTAATTTTTTTTTACTAATACATGCCGACATATTCATTATAAAGTGGCCCGAATATGAGTTTAAATAAATAATCATATAACCTGTCATTTTTCACTCAGTTTCCCCTCACTTCATAGCGTTAGTAGAGAGCCCCTTTAGTGCGTCGGTATCCAATCCATTCCACTTGTTCATATAGAAAATGCCCACATCACTCAAAATCCAGTCCGCATTTTCTCTGCGACCTTGATTGCGGTCCTTGGACTTGTTCATATAGAAGATGCCCACATCACTCAAAATCCAGTCCGCATTTTCTCTGCGACCTTGATTGCGGTCCTTGGACTTGTTCATATAGAAGATGCCCACATCACTCAAAATCCAGTCCGCATTTTCTCTGCGACCTTGCTTGCGGTCCTGCAGGTGTACGAAGCACATTAGCACACAGCACTGCAGAACAAGAACCTTGTGTCTGCAATTGTAAATAATTTAGTTTTTAAGTTTTGTGTTTCTTGTAGAATCTATATAAAGTAATATACATTAGCCTATTGTTAAAATAATGAAAAAAAACAATTAAATATATTTGTTTTATTGTATAGCTGTTGTATTATTATAGGATGGCTTGTTAAACATTTCATAGGATTTTCAGAGGGTGGAAAAACCAAGACATTTAATATAAAATGTAAAATGAATAAATACATAAAAAGAAAAAGAAAAAAAATGGTTAAAAGCCATCGTCCCGGGGAGCATTTGATTTCGTCCTGTGCATATTTTTTACCGTCCCCGGGACGACAGGACTACGTTAATCTCAAGCCCTGGAAGTTACATTTTATTGTTTGCATTATTTGTTTCAGCATTACACTTTGAAGATGGTCCCTCAGCTCTTTGACAGCTTTGGCTCTTTTTCAGATCAGCAGTCTTTCTTATTTACAGTATATATAATTAATATAAAAAGTGGACTAGTAATTAATGATATAAGTGACCACTTACCTGTGTTTCTTACTTATGACTGTCCAATTGATAAAAAGAGGGAGGAAAAAACTCATAGATATGTAAGGAAAAGAACTGAAGAGGCAATAAATAGGTTTAGGAAGGACTTATTTGAAACAGACTGGAATGAGGTGTATGGGGGAGAAGCAAATGCTGCATATGAGGCTTTTCTTAATATATATTTATCATTGTATGAAAAGCATTGTCCGAATGTATGGAAACAAAGAGACAGCTACAATAAAAAGCCTTGGATTATAAAGGGACTACAGAATGCTTGTAAAAAGAAAAACAAACTTTATAGAGATTTCATAAAAGTAAAAACAAAGGATGCTGAAACAAAATATAAGGTTTACAAAAACAAATTGATAACAATAATGAGACAAGCAAAAAGAGAATATTATAATAATTTACTAGAAAAAAACAAAAACAATATCAAAGGAACTTGGAATATTCTGAACAAGGTAATAGGAAAAACATCTGGGCCTACAAACCCACCAAGCCATTTTATCAATGAGGATAATAAGATGATAACAAATATGAATGAAGTCGCAAACGGATTCAATTCTTTTTTTGTGAATGTTGGACCCAAATTGGCAGAGAGTATTGGAGAACATAAAGATATACAGAGTGGATGGAGAGGGGGAAGCAAAGTGCTACAGTCCATGCTTCTAGGAGATGTTAGTGAAAATGAAATTGTATCGGTGGTAACAAAACTGAAAAATAAGACATCAACAGACAGTGATGGTATAGACATGATAATTGTAAAAAAGACTATTGACTGTATCATCAAACCTCTTTGTTATATTTTTAATCTTTCTTTTCAAACAGGGACCTTTCCAAATAAAATGAAGGTAGCAAAGGTAATTCCACTCTTTAAAACGGGAGATAAACATAGATTCACTAATTACAGACCAGTGTCACTACTGTCACAATTTTCTAAAATAATTGAAAAAATATTTGTAAAAAAATTAGATAGTTTTATTGAAAAGAACATGCTGTTGAGTGAGAGCCAGTATGGATTCCGGACCAATAGATCCACTGCTTCAGCTGTAATGAATATAATTGAGGATATAGCAACAGCAACTGATAATAAGAAATACACTATAGGGGTATTTATCGATCTTAAAAAAGCATTTGATACTATAGATCATTCTATATTATTGTCCAAGTTGTATTCATTTGGTGTGAGAGGAGTAGTTTTAGACTGGCTAAGAAGTTATTTAGATAATAGACAAGAGTTTGTGGATTTTATGGGTAATACATCTGAACAAATGAGGATTGAATGTGGAATTCCACAAGGTTCGGTTTTGGGACCAAAATTGTTTATTTTATATATTAATGATATATGTGAGGTATCAAAGTTATTGAAATTTGTATTATTTGCGGACGACACCAACTTTTATAGTTCGGGACACGACTTAAAAGCATTATCAAAAATTATTGAACAGGAAATGATTAAACTTAAGAGATGGTTTGATGCCAATAAATTATCATTAAATGTAGAAAAAACAAAGTTCATGATTTTTTGTAAGAGGAAAAGGGAGGAAACGATCAAATTGTCAATAAATGGAATAGATATTGAAAGGGTTTCTGAACTTAGATTTTTAGGAGTGATACTGGATGACGGTCTGACATGGAAATCTCATATTGCACATCTGCGGAAAAAGATGTCTAAGAGTATTTTTATATTAAATAAGGTAAAATATGTGTTAGATTATAGGGCAATGCGTATATTGTATTGTGCACTTATATTGCCATATATCAACTACTGTGTGGAAGTGTGGGGGAACACATATAAGAGTAACATAAAGGCATTGTATCAACTACAGAAAAGAGCTATAAGGATTATTCATAAAGTAGATTACTTAGAACACACTAACATATTATTCATTAATTCAGGTTTATTGAAATTACAGGAGCTAGTAAAGTTACAGACATTATGTGTCATGTTTAAGGCTAAAAGCAAAACATTACCAGCAAATTTACAAAAAATGTTTGTCATCACTTCTGAGAATGAAGAGCATAGAAGAAAAGGTCATTTCCAACATCAGTATTCAAGGACAACTTTAAAACAAATGTGTATATCAGTGGTGGGGGTTAAACTATGGAATTCTCTTTATAATGAGATAAAAGATTGTAAAAATATATTCAAATTGAAAAAAATATATAAAGACAGAACAATAAAATCATATGGACAGCCATAAGTGTTTACATTTTGCTTTATATTTATTAATTTACTTGTTTTTTGCCTGGTTTTGTATCTGTTTTGTATCATCCTGTGAGGTGTACCTGTATATTACTTCTTTTGTATTTTTGTTCGGTTTGTACTTCATGAAGTTTTGCACTTGTGTTTTTTTTGTTTTTTTTTGTTTTGTTTTGTTTTGTTTTGTTTTCGTTATATTTGGATGTAATTGTTGGTTCACATATCATTAAGTAAGACTATGTATTATGTGAAGGGGGCAGGAAAATATAAGATTTTTCTTCATCCTGCTCCTTCTCAGGCATTGGTGTGTAACGGTGTAACTGAATAATTGTGGTATAATTGTCTATCAAAGATGCACATCAATGAAGGAGATAAATAAAAATGATGATGAAAATGATGATATAAAAGTTTCTTATTTCTATTCAGACTTCCATTTTATTTAATTTCCTTAACGGCTTGCCATAATATATATATATGCATATATTATATACAAGCCAAATTATCCCGATCCAGATGTTACTTTAATTCAAGTAATTAAGTAATATTTCCAGGGCTTGAATTCACAACCATTTTAGTCACATATGTGCCCAAAATGTAATCTGTGCAACTTCAAAATATTTGGGAACAAACAATTATTGTATTGTGAGCGAAAGTTGTGTCATTAGCCTCTATGTTGTGAATGAATAACATAGAGGCTAATGCCATGACTTTCATTGTGTTTCAGTGTACACTACCGTTCAAAAGTTTGGGGTCACATTAAAATGTCCTTATTTTTCAATTAAGATAACTTTAAATTAGTCTTAACTTTAAAGAAATACACTCTATACATTGCTAATGTGGTAAATGACTATTCTAGCTGCAAATGTCTGCTTTTTGGTGCAATATCTACATAGGTGTATAGAGGCCCATTTCCAGCAACTATCACTCCAGTGTTCTAATGGTACAATGTGTTTGCTCATTGGCTCAGAAGGCTAATTGATGATTAGAAAACCCTTGTGCAATCATGTTCACACATCTGAAAACAGTTTAGCTCGTTACAGAAGCTACAAAACTGACCTTCCTTTGAGCAGATTGAGTTTCTGGAGCATCACATTTGTGGGGTCAATTAAACGCTCAAAATGGCCAGAAAAAGAGAACTTTCATCTGAAACTCGACAGTCTATTCTTGTTCTTAGAAATGAAGGCTATTCCACAAAATTGTTTGGGTGACCCCAAACTTTTGAACGGTAGTGTATCTTGAAGGATCATGCAAGTCATTGTTTCTTGTTGATGCTGCAAACAAAATGTCACTGTGCAAACCCATGTTTGTTGTTGTACTGAACACAGATTGAAAATAAACCCACTGAAATAATAATAATAACAATGAATAATTTACAAGTCTTTGTTAGCTGTTTGTGAAGTTTTGTGCTCTTGCGCTACTTTCGCTCACATCCTGAGCATTTCCTGGGGGCTAAGCCCCCCCTGTCCTTAAAAGCTAGTGACGCCCCTGGAGAGAGCCAAGCACAATAAGACATTTTAACCTGTTTGATGGTGTTAGTGGAGCGAGTCTAGACCAAAAAGTCCACACTGCAAAAACTGAAATCTAAGTAAGATTACATATCTCAAATAAGGATGGCCCTCCACTTCATCCTGGAGCATCTGGACTCCCCAGGAACCTACGCTAGGATCCTGTTTGTGGACTTCAGCTCTGCCTTTGCACCAAGAAAAATTCCTAGTTTGTGAACCCGTTCTCAAACAATGGCAATAAAACTATTCTGATTCTGATTCTATTTGCTTATTTTCTGTCTGATAAGATAATTCTTCTCACTAAGCAGATTTTATGTTAGAGTGTTTTACTTGTTTTAAGTGTTTTGGTCCTAAATGATCTCAGTAAGATATTACAGCTTGTTGCTGAGATTTGATGACCTATATTGAGTAAAACATGCTTGAAACTAGAATATCAACTGTTGCAAAGCTGTGTCATCAACACTCACAAGTAAAAAACTACTTTTTTAAAGTAATAATTTCTTACTTCAAGCATGAAAAAAAAAAAACATGATGCCGAGCGCATATCATTATGTCAAGATAATGGCACAAGCATTTACTTAAGTTAAGAATATTTTTCAACATATTGAGCAAAAAGGTCCCTTTTTTTTGTACCAAGAAAAGTGCACTTGTTATTAGTGAGAATATATTTATTTTAAGGTATTTTTGGGTTCATTGAGGTTAGCTAATTTTACTTGTTTTGGAAAGTCTTGACAAGCCGAATTTTCTTGTTGTATTGGCAGATAATTTTGCTTAGTTCAAATAAAATACCCCTAATTTTTGTAAATTTTTTTTCATGTTTTTGAACACTGACTTTTTGCAGTGCAGGTCCAATTTTAGTCCCAGTATGGACGCCATCCTCGATAGGTTAAAACTAGAGATGTCCAATATCGGCCGATAAATGCTTTAAAAAATGTAATATCGGAAATTATCGGTATTGTTTTTTTTTATTATCGGTATCGTTTTTTTGTTTGTTTTGTTTTTATTAAATCAACATAAAAAACACAAGATACACTTACAATTAGTGCACCAACCCAAAAAAACCTCCCTCCCCCATTCACACTCATTCACACAAAAGGGTTGTTTCTTTCTGTTATTAATATTTCTGGTTCCTACATTATATATCAATATATATCAATACAGTCTGCAAGGGATACAGTCCGTAAGCACACATGATTGTGCGTGCTACTGGTCCACTAATAGTACTAACCTTTAACAGTTAATTTTACTCATTTTCATTAATTACTAGTTTCTATGTAACTGTTTTTATATTGTTTTACTTGCTTTTTTATTCAAGAATTTTTTTTAAATTTATTTATCTTATTAATTTTTTAAAAAAAAGGACCTTATCTTCACCATACCTGGTTGTCCAAATTAGGCATAATAATGTGTTAATTCCACGACTGTATATATCGGTATCGGTTGATATCGGTATCGGTAATTAAAGAGTTGGACAATATCGGAATATCGGATATCGGCAAAAAGCCATTATCGGACATCCCTAGTTAAAACAGAAAGATTCATTTGACGGAGGACTAAATAACAAGAGAGGAAGTGATGAAAAGAGGAAAGGGAAGAAGTTGAAAAATCCAGTAAAAAGTGCACATGACATGTGGGCTGATGAGGAAAAAACCAAGAGGACGTTCTAGAATCTAAGTCATAAAAACTTTTTTCTTTTTCTTTTTTTAAAGCGGGCACATGGGAGGCGTAGAGCAAAGACTTGGGGAGCTGAAGATGGGAGGAGAAAGAAGGAGACAAACAAAAAAAATGTTATGTGTTAAGTATACTTTAACCTAACATGTTATGTTTTATGCCGTTGTGCTATGGTTTGGGTCCATTTTCACCTATGAACCGATGGTACACAAACTATATAGACTAGATCAAATTAAAATATCTGGTAAAGTCATCAGTTTGGGACAACTGTGACAGATTTGAACCATGCAACAGCAAAAAAGTGTTTATTATAACCCAAATCAACACTTTTTGATTGGTTTCCCTTGTTGAAAAACTTAGTGAAAGGCTGACCTCAATGGAAAAGAATGCAAACCCCTTTCTCTATGTCTCTCGCTCTATGTCTCCCTCTCCTCCCCCTCATGGGTCGAACACACACATATTGGTTAGATTAAATTGCCACGGAGTGGAAGAGAGGGAGAATGTTCTCTTTTTTTCCACTTTTGACCCAGACTTTTTCTCACTCTTTTTTTTCCCTCTCTCATGTTGCTCACTTTCTGACTCTCAGTTCTCAGCTCAGCTCGGAGCGACATCATCTTGAGAGCACTTTGCTCAAATCTGTGCATAAACAGTAGGGGCGGACAAAGTGCAGCCCGGCGGCTATCTCGCAGCTTTTTTTCTTTTTTTTTTTTAAAAGACTCATTAGAGAAATACAAAAATAAACAAAGAAAACAACAAAAAATTGGGGAAAAAAGGCATAGTGTAACGGGAAATACTTGACACTAATATTACTAATTAAATAATAATAATACAATTTGTAACCTAAAACACAAAAACATGTCGACATGCTGTTTCTTTAGATGTATGACCTTAATTAGAAGATCGACGTTAGGAGGATTCTTTTTTTTATTTAAAAAAAAAATAAATTGCACATTCTAAAAATAAAATTCAACCTAATAAGAAGTGTAATGTAATGGGGAAAAGTAGCACTTTTTAAAAATAACATAACTAATAACAATATGATTTATCGTCCCCCACATATGCGGTCCTCTCCAAGGTTTCTCATAGTCATTCTCATTGTCATCTATATATAAATAAACATTGATTGATTGATTATAATAAGACTTTTGATAAGAGAGCATTTTTGTTCCACCGGGACCTGCTTAGGTCAACATACATTCAACATTTATGGTCGATTGTTTTTGTCCACATAAAACATAAGAACGTAAAGCAGTATATATCGACACATTTTTTTAAACTTTATTAAGATTGGTTGTGTGTTTTTGCAAAAGCAGATTTGTGATTATGTAAAAAATTGCACTGTCAAATTATTATTTTTTTTTTAATATATTAATCACATTTTGCAATTTGGAAATAATCATTGCATCCGGTCTCCCCTAGAGGGGGGAGGGGGGCCACCCACATCTGCGGTCCTCTCCAAGGTTTCTCATAGTCATTCACATTGACGTCCCACTGGGTTGTGAGTTTTTCCTTGCCCTTATGTGGCTTCTGCAGCCCTTTGAGACACTTGGGATTTAGGGCTATACAAATAAACATTGATTGATTGATGAATGAACAGTGAGCGTCATCATCTGCAGCATTTATTAATGATATTTAATTAATATGTTGCACTTTAGACACCACCGCACCAGCAAATCTTCAAAGTAATTGTTAAATAAACATTACAGTAAATATAATAGTAAAGGTATTATTTGTTGACATTGAAGAAGAGCTCTGGAAGTGTCAAAGTCAGCCTCGGTAACGCATCTAACGAAGGGTTAATGTCCATGTCAAGATGTGCTTGAATGACAGCCAGGCGTCATGGCCACGCCTCCCTCCCCGCTCAGCACACGCAAGCCCCGCCCTCTCCCAAGTGAGGATTTCCTGCCACGATAAGATAAGTGACGGTAGACGGCGTGTTCCTTCAGATAATTTCACATTAAAACATTAATACGGTGTCCGTCCTCATGGAGAACCCTGTCCCGTGTGTGAGTCTGTCCCATCTGACAGGGTGGGCACCAAACCCACACTACTTGGACGTCAGACCCCCCCCGCCCACCGTAGAATCTCCACTATTGTTCAGGTCTTGCAGCCATGCTCTGAAAAAAAAAAAAAAAAAAAAAGTCTTCCCTACTTCTACTCTCTCCCTGTCTGTCAGTGCTGGCTCCTGCTTTTGCAACATCACGCTGCCACGTAGAGGATGGGCAGGCTCGCCTTTTCGCTTTCTCTCCTTCAAAACGGAGGTCAGGAGGGTTTAGAAAACGGTGTAGGGACCGGGCGAGAGACCCACGGAGGCTTAAACGAGAAAAAGTGCAAACTACTATAAACAGGTTGTAGTGTTCAAAAGTGAACGGGAAGAGCCGACAAGAAGAAGAACGTCTTTCCTCGAAGAGTAATCTAAACGTGTTGATTACAGAAGATCATTAAGGCAGTGTTTTTCAACCTTTTTTGAGCCAAGGCACATTTTTTGCGTTGAAAAAATGCGGAGGCACACCACCAGCAGAAATCATTAAAAAACAAAACTCAGTTGACAGTAAAAAGTCGTTGTTGCAATTGTTGGATATGACTTTATACCATAACCAAGCATGCATCAATATAGGTCTTGTCTCAAAGTAGGTGTACTGTCACCACCTGTCACATCACCCCCTGACTTATTTGGAGTTTTTTGCTGTTTTCCTGTGTGTAGTGTTTTACTTCTTGTCTTGCGCTCCTATTTTAATGGCTTTTTCTCTTTGTTCTGTATTTTCCTGTAGCAGTTTCATGTCTTCCATTGAGCGATATTTCCCGCATCTACTTTGTTTTAGCAATCAAGAATATTTCAGTTGTTTTTATCCTTCTTTGTGGGGACATTGTCGATTGTAAGGTCATGTTCGGTTGTACGCCGTCTTTGCTACGCAGTAAGTCTTTGCTGTCGTCCAGCATTCTGTTTTTATTTACTTTGTAGCCAGTTCAGTTTTAGTTTCGTTCTGCATCGCCTTCCCTAAGCTTCAATGCCTTTTCTTAGGAGCACTCACCTTTTGTTTATTTTTGGTTTAAGCATTAGACACAATTTTACCTGCACACTGCCTCCCGCTGTTTCCGACATCTACAAAGCAATTAGCTACCGGCTGCCACCTACTGATATGGAAGAGTATTACACGGTTACTCTGCCGAGCTCTAGACAGCACCGACACTCAACAACAACACATAATTCGCAGACTACAAACTGGTTGGCAAAAAATATTTTTAACCCAATGGGTGAAATTAGACAATCTCCCACGGCACACCAGACTGTATCTCACGGCACACTAGTGTGCCGCGGCACAGTAGTTGAAAAACACTGCATTAAGGGATTGAATTTACAGACGGACAAACAAATATTAAACACACAATGAAAGTAACGTGAAGCTATTCTGGCACATTAAATGCATACACAAGATATGCCGTTAATATTGTGGATCCTGTGGAACATTCGGTTGACATTCCTTGGATTGGCTGACTCACGTCGACATAAGCGGTTGTTGACATGACCAAAAATAGCCTTTGCTTGCACATTTACTTGTGATTTTTTTCCATATATATTAAGAAAATGGGTACCGTATTTTTCGGACTATAAGTGGCTCCGGAGCAGTGACGTGCAGTCAGGGGAGGCAGGTGAGGCGGGGCCTCACGTGCCATCATGGAAAGAAAAAAAATGTAAAAAGAAAAAAAAATAATTAAAGTGTTATATGTATCCAGTGATTATACTATAAAGTTATTTTCCATTTAATTTCACCAGTTTTAGATTATTTTTATTCAAAATCGCTGAATTTTCACATTTGCCACTCAAATACTGAGAAGAGACTTGCGGTGAGTCACCAGCCAGTTGAGCCTCACTATGGATTGCGCAATGACTCGGCTAACTGCTGGCCTGCTGTGCAGTGAGACTGTATTGCTACTATGTCTTCTACTTCGAACACATTGTTATTTGGCACTCTTACTCCCCCATAATGTCTCTGTCAAAAATTAGAAAACGTTATATGAATTATATTATACATTTCCATAGTTTAGTTAGCTGAGGCATATAATGTACAGTGTATTTTGTCAACAACTGTATGTGTGTAACGTATTTCTTGTGCTGAGCAATCATAAAACGGCTGCAAAGACGCACTGGGGGAGGCACGCAGTTCTCCCGCCTCATGGTGGTCGAGGGCGCTAGTGATCCCAGGGATCATTCTTGCGACTACTCGGCTGCAGAATAAGTGACAACAAGAGCTAGCAGTACTCAGACTCGCCACACTGGGAGAAGTACGAGCAGACACATGTCTCTCCAGCGGAAGCCAGCCTTTTTTTCAAAACTGTATTTAAAACAAACATGGCATTTTTATTGGAGTAAACCAGCGTTGGTGGATGTGTTTTGTCAGATGCAAAAATATTGTTTAATTGCATGCAAAAACATTAAATCAAATGAACGTGTCTGCCAATATGGAGGATTATATACTGTATCCAAGATGAAATACTTCTCTAAACTGGACTTTAAGTGAAAGTGAAACCGCTTCTATCAGGACATGATCTCGAGAAATTAATCCACGCCTTTATCTCGACTCGTTTAGACTACTGCAATGCCCTGTACGTAGGCATTAGCCAGGCCTCCCTCGCCCGCCTGCAGCTCGTGCAGAACTCTGCTGCTCGTCTGCTAACACAGACCCGCAGACGTGAGCACATCACCCCTATATTAGCGTCCCTTCACTGGCTCCCTGTGCGTTACAGAATCAATTTTAAACTCCTTTTATTTGTTTTTAGATGTCTAAACAACCTCGCGCCAACATATCTCTCCGACCTCCTTCAGCCTTACTGCCCCACCCGATCCTTAAGATCAGCCGATCAGCTGCTACTGACGGTCCCGGACACAAGGCTGAAGCTTAGAGGTGACAGAGCTTTCGCTGCTGCTGCTCCCAAGCTCTGGAACGACCTACCTCTTAGTGTTAGACAAGCCTCCTCTCTTCCTGTTTTTAAATCTCTCTTAAAAACATACTTTTATTCCATGGCTTTTAACACTGAGTGATATCCATCCTGCAATGGCGCCCCATAATACACCTGCTATGAACCTGTTTTTATGTTTTTATATTTTATTTATTTATTTTTTATCGTGTTCTGTTTGTGTTGTGTTGTGTCTGCTCGGTTCTCGTATTATTTTTAACCTGCCCATTGTACAGCACTTTGGCTACCCCTGTGGTAAATTTTAAATGTGCTTTATAAATAAAGTTGATTTGATTTGATTTGATTTAAGACAAAATGAATGTGATCATACAAAGTAGGTTTTCATGGAGGATAACTATTGCTGCTTCAGATACAAGTACAGAAAGGTAAGATACACTCACAATACTTGATTTATTTTGTTAAAACCAAATGGGACCAAAGAGTATTTAATAACTACTTTATCAAATACTTTTTGGACCCATTTATCATATCATAAAATCATTACGATAATGTTTTTATGAAAGCAAATAAATCCCTTCTTTTTCTTGTTATTCTAATGTGCAACCTAATGATTAGAGCTGCACATATGAATTTAAGTAAAACAAAGAAAAAAAACAACTCCAAAAGTATCTTTGCCTCACCTGGTGTATAGTTCACCGCACGTCACTGCTCTGGAGTATAAGTCGCACCGGCCGAAAATGCATAATAAAGAAGGAAAAAAACATATATAAGTCGCACTGGAGTATAAGTCGCATTTTTTGGGGAAATTTATTTGATAAAAGCCAACACCAAGAATAGACATTTGAAAGGCAATTTAAAATAAATAAAGAATAGTGAACAAAAGGCTGAATAAGTGTACGTTATATGAGGCATAAATAACCAACTGAGAACGTGCCTGGTATGTTAACGTAACATATTATAGTAAGAGTCATTCAAATAACTATAACATATAGAACATGCTATACGTTTACCAAACAATCTGTCACTCCTAATCGATAAATCCCATGAAATCTTATACGTCTAGTCTCTTACGTGAATGAGATAAATAATATTATTTGATATTTTAAGGTAATGTGTTAATAATTTCACACATAAGTCGCTCCTGAGTATAAGTCGCACCTCCGGCCAAACTATGAAAAAAACTGCGACTTATAGTCCGAAAAATACGGTAATAATAAAGGATTTTTTTTTAACCTGCGTCAGTTTACAGTGCATCCAGAAAGTGTTCACTGAGCTTCACTTGTTCTACATTTTGTTATGTTACAGCCTTATACAAAAATTGAATACATGTATTTTTGTCCTCAAAATTCTACAGACAATACCCCACGATAACAATGTGAATGTTTTTTCAGTTGTGCAAATGTATTAAAAATGAAAACATTTACATGTACATAAGTATTTACAGCCTTTGCTCAGTGCTTTGTTGATGCACCTTTGGCAGAAATTACAGCCTCAAATCCTTTTTGAATATGATGCCACAAGCTCAGCACACCTATCTTTGGGCGGCTTTGGAAAAAGTGAAGCGCTGTGAATACTTTCCGGATGCACGGTAAATTGGTGCATTTTGTTCTTTGCGGAAATTCATGAATTACGTATCAATCAATCAATGTTTATTTATATAGCCCTAAATCACAAGTGTCTCAAAGGGCTGCACAAGCCACGACGACATCCTCGGTTCAGAGCCCACAAAAGGGCAAGGAAAAACTCACAACCCAGTGGGATGTCAATGTGAATGACTATAAGAAACCTTGGAGAGGGGGGCAGAGGAGAAAAGAAAAAAAAAAGGCAGATCAACTGGTATAAAATATTACATATTTAATTAATATGTAGTACTTTGGACAATCCTGCACTAGCCTACTAGAGACCCCCCCAGGATCTTTGGTCCTGTGTCGAAGCTTTGAAGGTAAATGACAGTTGCGCTAAGTTTTTATTAATTTTTACTAGGGTTGACAAAATGATAAGTCTTTGAGTATGAACGGATGAACACTGCGAAGGACAACCTGAACAGTCCAGTTCCAATAGATTCAATTCCCTGAGAAAAACTTGAAAATGCCACAGAGGGATGCCCAAATGAAGATTTGAACCATCCATTTCATGACTGCGAGGCCAACATGCTACGTGGAGCCCAATATTGATCAATTACTGCTTGAAAAACTGATATCCACTAAAAACTCATACTATTTTGCCTTTGACATTTTTGAGGTTAGTTTAGCAAGTCTGCATATCTTTATTTCTTTGTTTCAAGTGGTTCTGGGAACCTCGATACCAGACCACCCAGGCATGAACACCCAAATATAGAGCACCCCTTCCTTACAGCTATGTTTCAAGGACATTGAGCACTAATTCTTGACCAGTGCCAAACGTTCGCAGAACTGAGACTTCTGGGCAATGACGTTTTCAAGCAAATACCGCTTGTAGACTCCATCCTTCTCTATTTAACGTGTGTTTTCTCAGGCTCAAGGGTCACTGACCTCTTATCCAGTGAGGCACAGTGATAGATAAAACACATGTAGCACCAACAGGAGACAGGATTTACATACCAGATCTTTAGGTGGACAATCAGGTTGTTTTTTCTAGACTAGTCATAATCAGTGCTACCACGTTCTTAGGATACACCCATTTCAATTTGGGGATTTGTCATCAAGTGCTCTTGTGAGAGCATTGATGTAGAAATGGGAAAAGGTAAGAAGGTCTATTTGTAGGTCACCTGATGCCTTGTTAGTTGCTCCATGCAGCAAAGGCTGCTGTGTAAAAAGCAGTATAAAGGAATAGATCGAAATGTACTGAGATGAGGCAGCTGAAAGCTCTTTTTTTTGTCACACCAATTCATCCATTCATCACCGAGGACACACACAAGTTTTGTTCATGATATGACTTGTTCTAGACCAGGGGTGGGCAACCCAAAATGTTCAAAGAGCCATATTGGACTAAAAATACAAAAATGTAAATAAAAAAATGTGTCTGGAGCCGCAAAAAAAGAAAAGCCTTCTATATCGTATTTTTCCGAGTATAAGTCGCTCCGGGGTATAAGTCGCACCTGTCGAAAATGCATAATAAAGAAGGAAAAAAACACATAAGTCGCACTGGAGTATAAGTCGCATTTTTTGGGGAAATTTATTTGATAAAAGCCAACACCAGGAATAGACATTTGAAAGGCAATTTCAAATAAATAAAGAATAGTGAACAACAGGCTGAATAAGTGTACGTTATATGAGGCATAAATAACCAACTGAGAACGTGCCTGGTATGTTAACGTAACATATTATGATAAGAGTCATTCAAATAACTATAACATATAGAACATGCTATACGTTTACCAAACAATCTGTCACTCCTAATCGCTAAATCCCATGAAATCTTATACGTCTAGTCTCTTACGTGAATGAGCTAAATAATATTATTTGATATTTTACGGTAATGTGTTAATCATTTCACACATAAGTCGCTCCGGAGTATAAGTCGCATGAAAAAAACTGCGACTTATAGTCCGAAAACTACGGTAAGTGTTATAATGAAGGCAACACATGACGTAACTGTCTATTAGATATATTAGCCTACTATCAAAATGACTATGTGTCACAAAATGTTCGTTGATAGAAATGTTGACATTTTTACAACATTGGAAAACATTAGTAAAACAGAGGCTTCTCAGAGGGTGAGATAACTCCTGGAAATTACTGACTTAGAATGGCCAAAGGTATGATTTCGGGGCAAAGCTTGTATCTGGGCCATACCATACCATACCTACTTTATTTATATAAAGCCCTTTAAAAACAACCACAGTTGAAGAACAAAGGGCTGTACACCACAAAGAAATACAGGCAAAGGACAGAGTAAAAAATAACATTTAAAACAGAGGTAAAATACACTGCAAAAACTGAAATCTAAGTAAGATTAAATATCTCAACTAAGGGTGATATTTGCTTATTTTCTGTCTGATAAGATAATTCTTCTCACTAAGCAGATTTTATGTTAGAGTGTTTTACTTGTTTTAAGTGTTTTGGTCCTAAATGATCTCAGTAAGACATTACAGCTTGTTGCTGAGATTTGATGACCTATATTGAGTAAAACATGCTTGAAACTAGAATATCAAGTGTTGCAAAGCTGTGTCATCAACACTCACACGTATAAAACTACTTTTTTAAAGTAATCATTTCTTATTTCAAGCATGGAAAAAAAAATCATGACTTTGACACAATTGTGTCTCATATTAAAACAGATGACAGCCAAATGGACTTTGCTGTTTTTTTTCCAATGAAACAATAGAAAATACGTACTCATATAGTAGTACAGTTGTTATTAGTGGAAAATATACTTATTTTAAGGTATTTTTGGGTTCATTGAGGTTAGCTAATTTTACTTGTTTTGGACATTCTTGACAAGCCAAATTTTCTTGTTTTATTGGCAGATCATTTTGCTTAGTTCAAATAAAATACCCCTCATTTTTATTTAATTTTTTTCTTGTTTTTGAACAATGACTTTTTGCAGTGTACACATTGAAAAAGCAAATACAAATTATCTTAAGAACAATTTGTTAGATAAAAGCAGTTAAAAAGTTTAAAAAAAGTTAAAAACAGTTTAAAGTCTCATGCTGGGTTAAAAGCCAGTGAATAAAAACGGGTTTTAAGAAGGGTCTTTAAAGTAGCCAAAGAAGGGGCCTGTCTCAGGGGCCTGAGATCGTTCCAGAGTTTGGGACCCACAACAGAGAAGGCCCTGTACCCTCTAAGCTTGCGCTTTGATTTGGGTACCCCCAGGAGCAGCTGATCAGCTGACCTAAAGGAACCGGGTGGGGGCATAGAGGTGGAGCAGCTCAGAGAGGTAAGGTGGGGCAAGACCACGTAAGGATTTAAAAACTAGTAAAATAATTTTAAAATGGACTCTACATGACACAGGCAGCCAGTGGAGGGAGGCTAAAACAGGAGTAATGTGCTCTCTTTTTCTTGTGTTAGTTAAAAGTCGGGCAGCTGCCAGGGATACACGGAAGCAAGAAAGATTTTGGGCAGTATTTTTTGGTACCGGTTACTAATTGGGTCGATCCTTCTGGACCGTTAAGATTCTGGACAAATGATACTCCAAAAATGTTCCGACTTTTTGACATATAGATGTGCGTCTCCAACTTAAAGGAAACGGCGGGCTGTCTTCTTCTAATTGATTTATTACAATCTTTGCAAGCTGGGGAAAGTTTACTGTGGTCTGGAACAACATGGCCCACAAACAACTATCAGAAATGCAGCCAATATTACATACAGATAATGTGTCATGAGACATGTAAATATAAATTAAAGGCCTACTGAAAGCCACTACTACCGACCACGCAGTCTGATAGTTTATATATCAATGATGAAATCTTAACATTGCAACACGTGCCAATACGGCCGGGTTAACTTATAAAGTGCAATTTTAAACTTCCCAGGAAACTTCCGCTTGAAAACGTCGCGGTATGATGACGTATGCGCGTGACGTCACGAGGGCAAGGGAAGTGTTTGGACCCAATTCAAATACCTCTGTTTTCTTCGACACAATTCCACAGTATTCTGGACATCTGTGTTGGTGAATCTTTTGCAATTTGTTTAATGGACAATGGAGACTGCAAATAAGAAAGTTGTAGGTGCGATCGGTAGAGCGGCGGACTACAGCAACACCAACACCAGGAGGTTGTGTTGTGTTTTGAGCAGGATAGCAGACGCACTACAGTGAGTAAGCCCGCCGCCGCATCTAAGTTAGCTTCTGTTTTTTTAGCTTCGCCAAGCTGAATATTATTAATCGTGTATTTACATGTTCATGGTTTAATAGTATTTTTGATCTTCTGTCTATCCATCCAGTCAGGGTTTTTTTAAATTTAGTTTCTATCTGCATTTGAGACTGCTACGCTATCACGTTGGCTACGTAGCTAGGTTAGCTTCTATTTTTTTAGCTTCGAAAAGCTGAATATTATTAATCGTGTATTTACGTGTTCATAGTTTAATAGTATTTTTGATCTTCTGTCTATCCATCCAGTCAGGTTTTTTTTAATTTAGTTTCTATCTGCATTTGAGACTGCTGCTATCACGTTGGCTACGTTGCTAGGTTAGCTTCTATTTTTTTAGCTTCGCAAAGCTGAATATTATTAATCGTGTATTTACATGTTCATGGTTTAATAGTATTTTTGATCTTTTGTCTATCCATCCAGTCAGGGTTTTTTTAATTTAGTTTCTATCTGCATTTGAGACTGCTATGCTATCACGTTGGCTACGTTGCTAGGTTAGCTTCTATTTTTTTTAGCTTCGCAAAGCTGAATATTATTAATCGTGTATTTACATGTTCATGGTTTAATAGTATTTTTGATCTTTTGTCTATCCATCCAGTCAGGGTTTTTTTTATTTAGTTTCTATCTGCATTTGAGACTGCTATGCTATCACGTTGGCTACGTTGCTAGGTTAGCTTCTATTTTTTTAGCTTCGCAAAGCTGAATATTATTAATCGTGTATTTACATGTTCAGTCACTGTGAATGTCCATTTCGCGTTCTCGACTGTCATTTTCAAGAGGATATACTATCTGAGGTGGTTTAAAATACAAATCTGTGATCCACAATAAAAAAAGGAGAGTGTGGAATCCAATGAGCCAGCTTGTACCTAAGTTACGGTCAGAGCGAAAAAAGATACGTCCATCACTGCCTCTCAAGTCCTTCACTGTAACGTTCCTCATCTACGAATCTTTCATCCTCGCTCAAATTAATGGGGTAATCGTCACTTTCTCTGTCCTAATCTCTCTCGCTCCATTGTAAACAATGGGGAATTGTGAGGAATACTAGCTCCTGTGACGTCACGCTACTTCCGGTATAGGCAAGGCTTTTTTTATCAGCAAGCAAAAGTTGCGAACTTTATCGTCGATTTTCTCTACTAAACCCTTTCAGCAGAAATATGGCAATATCGTGAAATGATCAAGTATGACACATAGAATGGATCATTCAGTAGGCCTTTAAATACACAGAGGACATAAGTAAAGGAAATTATATGTGCTCAAATATACCTACCAACGAGGAAAAATGATGCAATATGTACATACAGCTAGCCTAAATAGCATGCTAGCATCAGTTAGCTTGCAGTCATGCACTGACCAAATATGCCTGATTAGCACTGCACACAAGTCAATAACATCAACAAAGCTCACATCTGTTCATTCACGCACAGCATAAACCGTTTGGTGGACAAAATGAGGTGAAGAAGGAGTGGCATAAAACACATCTTTCTGTGGTAACGTCGGAGAAAGTTATACATGTAAACAAACTACGGTAAATTCAAGGACCGCTGAAATTAGTAGGACAAAACTACGCTCATCAGTGATGCATGTTTACTATAAACAGTGGGATTTGTCACAATTAAGGTTTGTGTCATGTTTGTCCTCCTACAGAAACCATATCAAAACTAAAATATTTTTTCCCTCATCTTTTTCCATTTTTATACATTTTTGATAAAGCTCCAGGGAGCCACTAGGGCGGCGCTAAACCAAGCTGCAGGGACTGTAGCATAGTCACTCACCACTGTTATCATATTTAGGTGTACTCAAGCTAGTCGTATCACAATGCTTGTTACCACTCCGCACCTTAAATCACGGCACGTTTGGCTAGTGTGAGCACACTGACCCGTGCCCGAGCCCGGCACACCTCCCCTTCTTTGGCACCATTGGAAAAGGACGGGCCAGGGCACTTCTCCGCGCACACACGTAACTTAGACAAGTAATAGAATGACTGTAATGCTATGGTCCCTCGCAAGTTCTTAGTAATAACCAACACATTTTACATTAGAAATAAAATGCATAGACTCATAGTGATCTACAAGTCAAACCTACAGCATGCGCACTTACCTTGAGACGACATTCCTGTGCGTAGTAAAGACGAGCCATTTAATTCATGTGTTCACTCTCCAGGGTTGCCAACTACCTAAAAAATAAATAAGAAACACTTTGTTGGCAAGGCTGGGTAACCAAATTGTTGTTTATTTCTGCATGACTTTTTGTCATCCTATTTGACTCGAACCAGGATCTAATTCAATGAAGGTTTTAGATTTAACAAATACTTAAGAAAAAACGTTTTAAATAGAGATGTCCGATAATATCCGACTGCCGATATTATCGGCCGATAAATGCTTTAAAATGTAATATCGGAAATTATCGGTATCGGTTTCAAAACTAAAATGTATGACTTTTTAAAACGCCGCTGTGTACACGGACGTAGGGAGAAGTACAGAGCGCCAATAAACCTTGAAGGCACTGCCTTTGCGTGCCGGCCCAGTCACGTAATATCTACAGATTTTCGCACACACAAGTGAATGCCAGGCATAATTGGTCAACAGCCATACAGGTTACACTGAGGGTAGCCGTATAAACAACTTTAACACTGTTACAAATATGCGCTACACTGTGAACCCACACCAAACAAGAATGACAAACACAATTTGGGAGAATGTCCGCACTGTAACACAACATAAACACAACAGAACAAATACCCAGAATCCCTTGTAGTACTAACTCTTCCGGGACGCTACAATATAAACCCCCCCGTATCGGTAATTAAGAGTTGGACAATATCGGAAATCTCTATGCAAAAGGGAAAATAAATTCCTCAAACCAAAGTTTGAGGAATTTATAAGTGTTTATAAGTGTTTGTTTTTTTTATTAGCAGGCTACTTCCTTTCATGTTTCATGTTTATTTCGAATATGTAGACAAAACAAAAACAAACACATTTTGCAAAAAACAACAAAAAAGCCATTCAAGAATGAATAACAAAAACAATAATAATAATAATAATAATAATAATAATAATAATAATAATAATAATAATAATAATAATAGTAACAATAAAATCTTGGTTTATGAAGGATCTTCAGGATCTTCAGCTCTCGCTGAATCGGTTCGCAGCTGAGTGTGAAGCGACTGGGATGAGAATCAGCACCTCCAAGTCCTAGTCCATGGTTCTCGCCCGGAAAAGGGTGGAGTGCCATCTCCGGGTTGGGGAGGAGATCTTGCCCCAAGTG
Source organism: Entelurus aequoreus (assembly GCF_033978785.1). Taxonomy (NCBI): domain Eukaryota; kingdom Metazoa; phylum Chordata; class Actinopteri; order Syngnathiformes; family Syngnathidae; genus Entelurus; species Entelurus aequoreus. The sequence continues at coordinate 32,911,112 of NC_084755.1, forward strand.
GAGGAGTTCAAGTACCTCGGAGTCTTGTTCACGAGTGAGGGAAGAGTGGATCGTGAGATCGACAGGCAGATCGGTGCGGCGTCTTCAGTAATGCGGACGTTGTATCGTTCCGTTGTGGTGAAGAAGGAGCTGAGCCGGAAGGCAAAGCTCTCAATTTACCGATCGATCTACGTTCCCATCCTCACCTATGGTCATGAGCTTTGGGTTATGACCGAAAGGACAAGATCACGGGTACAAGCGGCCGAAATGAGTTTCCTCCACCGGGTGGCGGGTCTCTCCCTTAGAGATAGGGTGAGAAGCTCTGCCATCCGGGGGGAGCTCAAAGTAAAGCCGCTGCTCCTCCACATCGAGAGGAGCCAGATGAGGTGGTTTGGCCATCTGGTCAGGATGCCACCCGAACGCCTCCCTAGGGAGGTGTTTAGGGCACGTCCGACCAGTAGGAGGCCACGGGGAAGACCCAGGACACGTTGGGAAGACTATGTCTCCTGGCTGGCCTGGGAACGCCTCGGGATCCCCCGGGAAGAGCTGGACGAAGTGGCTGGGGAGAGGGAAGTCTGGGTTTCCCTGCTTAGGCTGCTGCCCCCGCGACCCGACCTCGGATAAGCGGAAGAAGATGGATGGATGGATGGATGGATGGTTTATGAAGGATGACCAGTAACCCGCCTCTCGCCCAAACTCAGCTGGGATAGGCTCCATCTTACCAGCAACCCACGTGAAAATGGATGGATGCAAAAAAAAAAAAGGAAAAAAAAAGATTGTAATACTTTTAGTTCTGCTGTTTTGCTGTTTTCCGTGCAACAGATGAGTCTATAATACTTCATCCACCACCATAAAGGAGAAAACAAAGTGACAGCAAAGAACAAATAACAACAATACCAGTGTCAGGTATTTGTTTGCAGAACCTGGAATAGACCAATTATGATGTAGAAAGTGGGAAAATGGACAATTTCTTGGTGTATTTTTGCTAAAAAAAAAAAAAAAAATTAAAATCAGCGTGGATGGTACGTTGAAAGGGCAAAGCACATACGGTAAGCAGTGTGCGTGTGCTCGAACCTGAGCTAGTCAGCACACAGCAGGGTTGACTTTTAATGCATACAAACGGCGCCTGAGTTACACCATTAGCAGAAAGCGCACGCACATAAACACACCTAAACAGACACACGCACACACACACACACACACTTAAAGGTGTGACAGGGGACTGGAGGCTGTGGGTTTACAACATGGGAAATGGACAACTGCCAGGGGGTTATGGCACAACATTAACACACATCTACACTACCGTTCAAAAGTTTGGGGTCACCCAAACAATTTTGTGGAATAGCCTTCATTTCTAAGAACAAGAATAGACTGTCGAGTTTCAGATGAAAGTTCTCTTTTTCTGGCCATTTTGAGCGTTTAATTGACCCCACAAATGTGATGCTCCAGAAACTCAATCTGCTCAAAGGAAGGTCAGTTTTGTAGCTTCTGTAACGAGCTAAACTGTTTTCAGATGTGTGAACATGATTGCACAAGGGTTTTCTAATCATCAATTAGCCTTCTGAGCCAATGAGCAAACACATTGTACCATTAGAACACTGGTGTGATAGTTGCTGGAAATGGGCCTCTATACACCTATGTAGATATTGCACCAAAAACCAGACATTTGCAGATAGAATAGTCCTTTACCACATTAGCAATGTATAGAGTGTATTTCTTTAAAGTTAAGACTAGTTTAAAGTTATCTTCATTGAAAAGTACAGTGCTTTTCCTTCAAAAATAAGGACATTTCAATGTGACCCCAAACTTTTGAACGGTAGTGTAATTTGCTCCTTTCTCAACCCCACACCCCCATACACACACACACACACACATATATAGCATTGTGTACACCATACTTATACATAATATAGTTCCAGCTATGACATTTAAAACAAACACATTTTCTAGCTACTGTTAACAACCTTGTAAGTTACCTGCATGAAAATGGAAAAAACGATAATCAGTAGTTGGTAATTGTTGTCAATAGAATAATTAATAGTGACAGTACGCACTCAAAGAGAAGGTTGCATTAAATGTATAACATCTAATTCTCAAGACTTCAAATAGTCTTTATCTTCAATTGCTCCATACAAGCAAGAAATAACAAATAAGTGAAACACAGACTCTGGTCCCCGAGACATCCATAGTTATTCTCCAGCTTTTTCTAAACCTAAACCCTAACCCGAAGTCTGACCCTAACCTTACTCGAAGCATTTATCCATAATTGAATTGAATAAACTATTTATCTGTGTCCCTACACCAGGGGTGTCCAAACCACGGCCCGGAAGCGTCGTCAATTTGGCCCGCGAGATAGCACAAGCCTAATAAGCAATGTGGGCGCAGTGTTTTCATATGATCTATAAATAGTCAGCAATGTGATAACTCCCATTTTGTCACCATCGGGTGGCCAACAAAAGTAACTCAAGTCAGTGGCCATTGCTTATACACCAATGTGACTACATGCACAGCATTTCGTTATATGACCCAATCCAAACAACCTTCCCTAGTCATGGTGCAGGAAAAAAAAACATGGTCACACATAACACATCCTGCTAGGGATGTCCCGATCCAGGTTTTTGCACTTCAGATCCGATACCGATGTTGTTTTTGCACTTCCGATCCGATACCTACACTGGCCGATACTGGCTTATCCGAGCATGTATTAAAGTTTAAAGTTTTTTAGCCTACTTAGTTGTCAGATTCATGTTGAAAAGGGTTTTAGTACTCTTGATAACAACTAGCCAGCTGAATTAGGTGAGTTTGAATAATACACAATGGTTGGTAACAAGAAACTGACCTGTTTATTCAAGAATAAACACAAAATAGACAAATTTATACATGACAAACAGAAATGGCATCATTGAACAGTAAATCAGTGAACAGTATAAAGTGCAAATAATGCTGTAAATGTTATTAAAAAAAGCAAAACACACAAACAACCTGAGTGGGATCAAATGTCTATAACTCAACATCAATACCTGCTCTTGAACAAGTGTAAGTGTGCAGTTAAACTTAAAGGCCTACTGAAATGAATTTTTTTTTATTTAAACGGGGATAGCAGATCCATTCTATGTGTCATACTTGATCATTTCGCGATATTGCCATATTTTTGCTGAAAGGATTTAGTAGAGAAAATCGACGATAAAGTTCGCAACTTTTGCTCGCTGATAAAAAAAGCCTTGCCTGTACCGGAAGTAGCGTGACGTCACAGGAGCTAGTATTCCTCACAATTCCCCATTGTTTACAATGGAGCGAGAGAGATTCGGAGCGACAAAGCGACGATTACCCCATTAATTTGAGCGAGGATGAAAGATTCGTAGATGAGGAACGTTACAGTGAAGGACTTGAGAGGCAGTGATGGACGTATCTTTTTTCGCTCTGACCGTAACTTAGGTACAAGCTGGCTCATTGGATTCCACACTCTCTCCTTTTTCTATTGTGGATCACAGATTTGTATTCTAAACCACCTCGGATACTATATCCTCTTGAAAATGAGAGTCGAGCACGCGAAATGGACATTTAAAGTGACTTTTATCTCCACGACAATACATCGGTGACACACTTAGCTACTGAGCTAACGTGATAGCATAGTTCTCAAATGCAGATAGAAACAAAATAAATAAACCCCTGACTAGAAGGATAGACAGAAGATCAACAATACTATTAAACCATGGACATGTAACTACACGGTTAAAAATTCTCAGCCTGGTAAGGCTTAACAATGCTGTTGCTAACGACGCTAAGGCTAATTTAGCAACTTAGCAACCGGACCTCACAGAACTATGATAAAAACATTAGCGCTCCACCTACGCCAGCCAGCCCTCATCTGCCCATCAACAGCCGTGCTCACCTGCGTTCCAGCGATCGACGGCGCGACGAAGGACTTCATCCGTGGGTTTGGCGGCAAGCATCGGCTAGGCGTAGTAAGTAGTCCTTGTTGCATTGCTGTAAGTATTGTACTTAGCCGCTAATACACCGATCGATCCCACCTACAACGTTCTTCTTTGCAGCCTCCATTGTTCATTAAACAAATTGCAAAAGATTCACCAACACAGATGTCCAGAATACTGTGGAATTTTGTAGAAGAAAACAAGAGGTTTTTATATCGGGTCAGATGGGGTACAACCACTTCCGTGGATTTTGTGACGTCACGCGCATAAATCATATCCAAAGGCGTTTTTCAACCGGAAGTGTGGCAGGAATTTTAAAATTGCACTTTATAAGTTAACCCGGCCGTATTGGCATGTGTTGCAATGTTAAGATTTCATCATTGATATATAAACTATCAGACTGCGTGGTCGGTAGTAGTGGCTTTCAGTAGGCCTTTAATAATGATAAAGGACGGTGATCACAGCTCCATATATCGGTTGTGAAACTAAGAGCATTTGCACTCTCTACTTGTTTGGCAATGTAATCTCTAACATCTTTGTGAATCTGGGGGATTGTTTTCTCAAGGATGTAATGACGGCTGGGCATGTTGTACCGTGGTTCAAGGTGTTGGATGGTGCGTCGAAAGCCCACTTTACTCACAAGAGATAACGGCTCATCATCCAGAATTATTTCCTCGGCAATGACTCCAGTTATCCCCTGGGCTTTAGCACTGTTCAGTGTCAGTATGTCACGCTTCGCGAACGTTTCTGTCAGAGTTAGTTGGGTAGGACCTTTCTTTTTCTTTTCGTCAGTTTTCTTTAGAAATTCTTCATATTCTTTACGGTGGTATTTCGCTAAATGCTTGATCCGATTTGTTGTATTAAAATGTCTTACAACTTTACCACCACGCTTGACTTTATTGTGGCATGTTTTGCACTCCACCTCTTCATCTTTTTCGTTTTGTAGGATAAAATAATCCCACACAGCTAACATTTTTACCGGTAACTTCCGCTCGCCTTTCGGAACCATGAACCGGCATCCGCTTCCGATTAGGACGGTTAGGACACAGACCTGTGGATGTGTTGAAGGTGTGCTGGAAAATGCGGAACGGAAATTAGGGAGCAGCAGAAAAGGGTAAAGTATTATTTAAATCGGGGCGTTGAAAAACATGGACCAGAATATTTTTAAAAACTGGATCTGGATCGGCATTTTCCCATGCCTTGCCGATACGCATTTTTTGGCAAATATCGGCGGCCGATCCAAACCAAATATCGGATCAGGACAACCCTACATCCTGCTCATTAAACTTTGTAGCTAATATATAAAAAAAATGTCCAATCAGCATAAAAAAATCAAAACGACATCCATTACAAGGGATGATGGGAAAAAATGCAAAACACTCTCCCCACACTTATCCATGTTTGCCGCATTTTAGCTGCTTAATATTTCTGATTGATTAAACAACTTTAAGGAGGACGTCACGGAAGTAAACAAGATAGGGGTCGAATTTTCGCATACTCTTAATGACCAATAATTATTATTATTAATTATATAAAATAAATATATCAAGATAAACTAAATATATGTTGAAAAAAGAGTGAAGACACAAAATATATAAGCATTTATTCATATATTCTAACCGACCACCTCTAACCCTTATCCTAAGACAGTGGTTCTTAACCTTGTTGGAGGTTCCGAATCCCACCAGTTTCATATGCGCATTCACCGAACCCTTCTTTTGTGAAAAATAAAATGTTTTTTTTCAAATTCAAGACAAAGTTATATAGTGTTTTTCCTGGTGCACAAAATGAACCGTGCATGAACATCACCTTGTTCAAAGAACAAAACCAACAGTGCATGAACTCACAACAAATGACACACCTGCAAACCAGTGTGACCATTGCTGTTGCCGTATCCAAGATACGCCGATATGGAGAAGTTTTTATTTACACGATGAGTCGGGTGTGTCTTGACCGCCACGGCGGAGGCTCTGCGGAACCCCTGACGCCGACTCACCGAACCCCTAGGGTTCGATCGAACCCAGGTTAAGAACCACTGTCCTAAGAACATAATGCTAATCCCTTGCTCCAACCCTAACGGAAGCATTTTACTATAACAAGGAATGTAATACATCTATTCTACAGGAATGTCAATACAATTTACGCAAATTCAACCAATCCCCGTGAATTATGCAGAGCCTCGCAACTTTGTCCAATGCCCGCAACTTCCCCGCATATTTTGGCCGATCAGCGTCATTTTTGCCAATGGAATTTGTCTCAAACGCGCACATCAACTGTCTAATCAAAACTGATGTTTGTTTCTCGTGTTGACGGAGCAGGAACAAAAGCGTGTAACGATATATCAACTCTTTATTGGTCAAACGGCACAACTGTCGTCCTCCCGCATAGCTCCGACCTACTTCCAAGGTACTTCAAACAACAACCAAACAAACAATCGCAAACTAAGACAGTGGAGGCACTGATCTAATCTAATCCTAACACCAAACTCTACTTTGTCAGTACATTGAGCCAATCGGAAGACTGCTTGGCTCATTTCACTCAGCACTCTTTCAGCATGCAGATGTTGACACCCACTACACCACCTCACCACCACCACTGGGTGCTAGTCCAGATGTTCAGGGGAAAGGTCCCTCACCCTGCCTCCACCTGTTGGCAGCATAGGAAACCTCACTCGCCACTGGCTCTCCTTTTCGTAAACGACCTTATCGTTCTGTCGCCACTCAGAGCAGAATTCTTATCATAATCGCAGAACTTGAAACTTTTCACTTGAGAGTCATCTGCAAAGTAAGCAGAGGCCTTCTTCTTTTTTTTTTTCTTGTGTTGATCATTTCTCTTAGCTGTCTGGCAATTGCAGTGTTCATAGTTTCCATCCTCAGCCTGTCTGCTGTGTGTGTGTGTGTTAGTATGGAGGAGGGGGATGGGCTCTCTGATATTCTCCTCAACGGAGAGACAAAGTGTGTTAAGCATTCCTCTCTCTCTTCCTCACCACGACTGTACCGAGTAACTCTCCCTCCATTTTTTTTCCATGTGTTCACACTCAGCTCGTCCCCTCCCCTTCTCTTAGAAGTCTCTTCTTCCTCCACTACTCTTTCTTATCTTTGCTTTATTTCGGTATGAACCCGTCTTGACGTGTGATTCGGTTGTGGAAAAGTCACCTTGTGCTTGTTCTCTAAAATCTGGAGAGCAATTAGTAGCGTTCACTTAAGACTGGTCCAATATGATTTAAACAGATCCTAATGTTGTCTTCACTCTAGGTTTCATTTTTCCCAGCGTGAATTTGCCACAAACGTGCACAGCCATTCGCCGCTGGAAATAAATACTATGATTACTGCCTGTATTATCTTGAGAGAAAGAAGAGGAGGAGGGAAGGAGAATGAGTCATGCATGTGGACGTGGCTTCTCCTCCATCCTCCCTCACTGGTCTTTGCTCTGGAGCTTCTGCGTCTGATTCTTCGACCATCCCTTCGTCTTTGCGTCCAAAACCAGAGAGAGCCCTTCAATTATCTTCTCTGGCCAAAGAGAGAAAGAGGCCGTCTTCCCAGCACTGTCTGTTTCTCTCTCTCTTCTACCCTCGCAAGTCAGGACAATCTATTTTCTGTCAAGATGAAACTGATCTCAATGCAGTCTCTTTCTCATCCTCAACTGACTTTTCTGTCAGTGGTCAAAAGTTGACATACACTTGTAAAGAACATAATGTCATGGCTGTCTTGAGTTTCCAATCATTTCTACAACTCTTATTTTTTTGTGATAGAGTGATTGGAGCACATACTTGTTGGTCACAAAAAACATTCATGAAGTTTGGTTCTTTTATGAGTTTATTATGAGTCTACTGAAAATGTGACCAAATCTGCTGGGTCAAATGTTAATATTTGCTTACATGTCCCTTGGCAAGTTTCACTGCAATAAGGCGTTTTTGGTAGCCATCCACAAGCTTCTGGTTGAATTTTCGAACACTCCTCTTGAAAAAATTGGTGCAGTTCAGATAAATGTGTTGGTTTTCTGACATGGACTTGTTTCTTCAGCATTGTCCACACGTTTAAGTCAGGACTTTGGGAAGGCCATTCTAAAACCTTCATTCTAGCCTGATTTAGCCGTTCCTTTACTACTTTTGATGTGTGTTTGGGGTCATTGTCCTGTTGGAACACCCAACTGCGCCCAAGACCCAACCTCTGGGCTGATGATTTTAGGTTGTCCTGAAGAATTTGGAGGTAATCCTCGTTTTTAAATTGTCCCATTTACTCTCTGTAAAGCAGCAAAACAGACCCAGAGCATAATACTACCACCACCATGCTTGATGGTGGGCATGGTGTTCCTGGGATTAAAGGCCTCAACTTTTCTCCTCCAAACATATTGCTGGGTATTGTGGCCAAACAGCTCAATTTTTGTTTCATCTGACATCACATAGACAAATATAAGACCTTCTTGGTCAAATGAAACAAAAATGTAGCTGTTTGGCCACAATACCCAGCAATATGTTTGGAGGAGAAAAGGTGAGGCCTTTAATCCCAGGAGCACCATTCCTACCATCAAGCATGGTGGTGGTAGTATTATGCTCTGGGCCTGTTTTGTTGCCAATGGAACTGGTGCTTTACAGAGAGTAAATGGGACAATGAAAAAGGAGGATTACCTCCAAATTCTTCAGGACAACCTAAAATCATCAGCCTGGAGGTTGGGTCTTGGGCGCAGTTGGGTGTTCCAACAGGTCAATGACCCCAAACACACATCAAAAGTGGTAAAGGAATGGCTAAATCAGGCTAGAATGAAGGTTTTAGAATGGCCTTCCCAAAGTCCTGACTCAAACGTGTGGACAATGCTGAAGAAACAAGTCCATGTCAGAAAACCAACAAATGTAGCTGAACTGCACCAATTTTGTCAAGAGGAGTGGTCAAAAATTCAAGCAGAAGCTTGTGGATGGCTACCAAAAGCGCCTTATTGCAGTGAAACTTGCCAAGGGACATGTAAGCAAATATTAACATTGCTGTATGTATACTTTTGACACGGCAGATTTGCTCACATTTTCAGTAGACCCATAATAAATTCATAAAAGAACCAAACTTCATGAACGTTTTTTGTGACAAACAAGTATGTGCTCCAATCACTCTATCACAAAAAAATAAGAGTTGTAGAAATTATTGGAAACTCAAGACAGCTATGACATTATGTCCTTTACAAGTGTATGTAACTTTTGACCACGACTGTATTTGTTGTAACTCTCTCCAAATAAACTTAAATTAGTCTTTCTTCAACTCAACTCATCTGATGGTACACATTATATACAACCCAAATGTGTATTGACCCATTTCCGGCCACTTTGTTCATTGTACAGTCGTCCCTCGTGTACCGCGGCCAATTGGTTCTAGGCCTGACCGGAGAAAACAAATTTCCACGAAGTCGATCAAATATTTGTATAGTTACAGCCCAAAAAACATTTTACTACCTTCTAAACAAGTTCTTTTAACATAATTACAGCCCTCTAAAATTTAAACAACACCCATATACAGTGGAACCTCAATCTATGAACGCTTTTTGGTTTAGTTCCGTTTTTTGATTTAACTGGCGTGGCTCGGTTGGTAGAGTGGCCGTCCCAGCAACTTGAGGGTTCCAAGTTCGATCCCTGCTTCCGCCATCCTAGTCATTGCCGTTGTGTCCTTGGGCAAGACACTTTACCACCTGCTCCCAGTGCCACCCACACTGGTTTAAATGTAACGTAGATATCAGGATTCTCTATGTAAAGCGATTAGAGTCACTAGAGAAAAGCGCTCTATAAATACAAACCCCGTTTCCATATGAGTTGGGAAACTGTGTTAGATGAACGGAATACAATGATTTGCAAATCATTTTCAAGCCATATTCAGTTGAATATGCTACAAAGACAACATATTTTATGTTCAAACTGATAAACTTTTTTTTTTTGCAAATAATCATTAACTTTAGAATTTGACGCCAGCAACACGTGACAAAGAAGTTGGGAAAGGTGGCAATAAATACTGATAAAGTTGAGGAATGCTCATCAAACACTTATTAGGAACATCCCACAGATGAACAGGCAAATTGGGAACAGGTGGGTGCCATGATTGGGTATAAAAGTAGATTCCATGAAATGCTCAGTCATTCACAAACAAGGATGGGGCGAGGGTCACCACTTTGTCAACAAATGCGTGAGCAAATTGTTGAACAGTTTAAGAAAAACCTTTCACAACCAGCTATTGCAAGGAATTTAGGGATTTCACCATCTACGCTCCGTAATATCATCAAAGGGTTCAGAGAATCTGGAGAAATCACTGCACGTAAGCAGCTAAGCCCGTGACCTTCCATCCCTCAGGCGGTACTGCATCAACAAGCGACATCAGTGTGTAAAGGATATCACCACATGGGCTCAGGAACACTTCAGAAACCCACTGTCAGTAACTACAGTTGGTCGCTACATCTGTAAGTGCAAGTTAAAATTATCCTATGCAAGGCGAAAACCTTTCATCAACAACACCCAGAAACGCTGTCGGCTTCACTGGGCCTGAGCTCATCTAAGATGGACTGATACAAAGTGGAAAAGTGTTCTGTGGTCTGACGAGTCCACATTTCAAATTGTTTTTGGAAACTGTGGACGTCGTGTCCTCCGGACCAAAGAGGAAAAGAACCATCCGGATTGTTATAGGCGCAAAGTGTAAAAGCCAGCATCTGTGATGGTATGGGGGTGTATTAGTGCCCAAGACATGGGTAACTTACACATCTGTGAAGGCGCCATTAATGCTGAAAGGTACATACAGGTTTTGGAGCAACATATGTTGCCATCCAAGCAACGTTACCATGGACGCCCCTGCTTATTTCAGCAAGACAATGCCAAGCCACGTGTTGCATCAACGTGGCTTCATAGTAAAAGAGTGCGGGTACTAGACTGGCCTGCCTGTAGTCCAGACCTGTCTCCCATTGAAAATGTGTGGCGCATTATGAAGCCTAAAATAGCACAAGGGAGACCCCCGGACTGTTGAACAACTTAAGCTGTACATCAAGCAAGAATGGGAAAGAATTCCACCTGAGAAGCTTCAAAAATGTGTCTCCTCAGTTCCCAAACCTTTACTGAGTGTTGTTAAAAGGAAAGGCCATGTAACACAGTGGTGAACATGCCCTTTCCCAACTATTTTGACACGTGTTGCAGCCATGAAATTCTAAGTTAATTATTATTTGCAAAAGTTTATAAATAATAAAGTTTATGAGTTTGAACATCAAATATGTTGTCTTTGTAATGCATTCAATTGAATATGGGTTGAAAAGGATTTGCAAATCATTGTATTCCGTTTATATTTACATCTAACACAATTTCCCAACTCATATGGAAACGGGGTTTGTAAATTATTTAACACACACACACGCACACACACACTTACACAACCCCACTCTCAGTAGCAAAGTGTAGCCTACAAACCCTTCTCTTGTCTTTTCCAGTAGCATAAACTTCAAATAGGCAAAACTTCCGTTAATAAAGAGCACATTACACACACGTTTATTAGTGACACAGTAATGAGAAAACAGCTTCCTATGTACGTGCGTGTCTCTAAAACATACACTCATGCGCTCACACACTCATGCACACACACACACACAACGTCTTGCTGTGTATGATGACAATCAGCTGTGTATTTAAGGTTTTATGGCCAGAGAGGAAGTGCAGAGTCGACAGTCAGGCAACATCAAAGTGCTTACGACAGTACAGATGATTGACTTTTACATTTATTATATATTATTTTATTTTAAGTCATAAACATTTTACAAATTCACACAGAACATGTTTAATGTTTCGTCATATACATAAATCCATAAATATATTGATCAGAATAGCTAAACATGCTACACTACACACCAGGCCTGGGCAATCATTTTGACTCAGGGGCCAAATTTAGAGAACAAAATGTGTCTGGGGGCCGGTATATTTATTTTTAGGAACATTAATACAAAACCTCACAATAATGTCTTATTGAATGCTAAAAACGTTAAAAAACAGAATGGAATTTTACATTTTTTACTGAATGAGACACCCAGAATGTACATGAAAATAAAAAATGTGGGATTTACAATATTAACTATGAAGGATAAAACACTGAATATTGACAACATATGAACGTCTATCGACATATTTTACAATCAAGTGAAACTCAACAAAAATGCAACAAACACAGCAAAATATGAACGCGAAGGGTAAAAAAAACCCCAGCTACAATCTGAGATGTCTGATATATCACTAAGCTTTAGAACTTTGTTGTAAAAATCTCCCTCCGCGTCTGTCCCTGACACCCACATTTCACTCTGTGGAAACGCTCCCCACCCACACTGCTTGGTACCTCGTCTGAGCTTCTGTGACTTACATTACCATAGAAACTAATTAGATGACCATAGTAACTCATTAGATGACCATAGTAACTAGTATATCATACAGATTCCAAGCATTGAAAGACTTAGTATAGTTCAGTGGTTCTTAACCTGGGTTCGATCGAACCCTAGGAGTTCGGTGAGTCGGGCTCAGGGGTTCGGCGTAGCCTCCACCGTGGAGGTCAAGACACACCCGACTCATCGTGTAAATAAAAACTTCTCCCTATCGGCGTATTATGGATACCACCAAACAATGTTCCCTCTAATTTTCCATCTGATTTGCAAGTGTGTAATTTGTTGTGAGTTTATGCACTGTGTTGGTTTTGTTCTTTGAACAAGGTGATGTTCATGCACGGTTCATTTTGTGCACCAGTAAAAAAAAACATATAACTTTGTCTTGAATTTGAAAAGGGGAGGGGTGAATGCGCATATGAGACTGGTGGGGTTCGGTACCTCCAACAAGGTTAAGAACCACTGGTATAGTTGAAGACTTACGGTCATTAGAAAACATCACTGCACATCATAATGGCAGCTACACTTTACATCTTAAACATCTAAAAAAATGATTTGGGAATGTCCGGCGGGCCAGATTGAAAAGCTTAACGGGCCGCATGTGGCCCCCTGGCCTTAATTTGCCCAGATCTGCTACACACCATAGGCGCCGATCTACATTTCTGCCAGTGGGTGCTCGGACGGGCGGTAAATCTGACGCTACTTTTCTGAGGCTATGTCTACACTAAGCCGGATAACCCCTTAAACGAATAATTATTTAGCCACAATAAACAATCGTTTAAGGTTCCCCTCCTCTGACATTTTTTTACACGGGTAAGTGCGCCGTGTATTTTTTGAATTTTCGGCTCTTAGCTTTGCATGGACTCATCGATCGTTTACAAACTGAGTTCGGAGAGGAAGTGACGCCAGAAAGACCGCGCCCCACACAGGAAGTGACGTCAAAAAGAACGCGCCACAGCCAGCTTCATAATAAAGCGGTTTCGTAACTCGGAGGTAACCACTGGAAATATGGAGGCGAGTCATCCAGACATGCCCGTGTTTCTCCTTCCGTCTGTACAGACGCTTGTGGAAATCACACATGAATACCTTAAGAGAAAGGGATTGCAGCTATTTGGGATACAACACTTCTCAGACGGCAAGAGAACTTTCGACTGTCCGGATCAGCTGTGATTCTACTTACCGAAAAACTTTGTTCATTTGTCGAAGGAGAATCAACGAGAATGCGGTCTTCCGTGGATCTGATAGAAAAGGTAGCGTGTGCTTTGCAATACCTGGCCGTAGAAGGAAGACTACAGAAAACGGCGATTACTTTTGAACTGGCAAAGCAGACTGTATCAGTTATTGTCCGCCGGGTGTGTCGCGGACTCAACGTCTAGGTCCAGAGTATATAAAGTCACCAAAACGAATGGACAATGAAGGTGAAGGCAAAAGAGTGAGGAGTGTCCTGACCAGATATCTAGATCCCTATATTGATTGTTGTCAAATGTTCTTTGTCACATTGTTTACTTCCACGTGTCCAATAAAGATGTGATTAATTTATGATGGCTCAGGTGTGATTCACTACAATAGGGCCCCACAGCACACTGGATTCCAGTTAATTAAAATACCACAACACTGGATATTGTTCAGATAAGTTACATTTAAGAACTTGCACACAAAGCAACACCGGAGGTGACTATGACGTGCGCATTTTCCGCGCATGCGTATTAGGTCGCGCGGCGCTGGCTGACAGACCATTGTGTGTGTGTGTGTGTGTGTGTGTGTGTGTGTGTGTGTGTGTGTGTGTGTGTGTGTGTGTGTGTGTGTGTGTGTGTGTGTGTGTGTGTGTGTGTGTGTGTGTGTGTGTGTGTGTGTGTGTGTGTGTGTGTGTGTGTGTGTGTGTGTGTGTGGACAAGGATAAGGTTAGGTGGGATTAACCCTGGATAACCTTAGCCGGCTTAGTGTAGTGAAGTGAAGTGAAGTGAATTACATTTATATAGCGCTTTTTCTCAAGTGACTCAAAGCGCTTTACATAGTGAAACCCAATATCTAAGTTACATTCAAACCAGTGTGGGTGGCACTGGGAGCAGGTGGGTAAAGTGTCTTGCCCAAGGACACAACGGCAGTGACTAGGATGGCGGAAGCGGGGATCGAACCTGCAACCCTCAAGTTGCTGGCACGGCCGCTCTACCAACCGAGCTATACCGCCAGTGTAGAAGGGGCCTAAGCATGTGCAGTTATAGCTTGGTGGTGAGAAAGAATTTGCCACGTGGGTGCTCGCCATTGTCTACGGGTGCTCGGGCCCCGAAGCACCCACGGAATCGGAACCTATGCTACACACCGTAGGAGGATACAATAAGCTATGCTAACAGCTAAGCTAGATCTCCTGAATGTAAACGGAAGTGGGCAGATCGATACAAATATCGACAGTAACGATACCAAGTATAGTAACAGCATATGGTTAATATTAAAGTGATTAGATTGATGTATTACACTACCACAAATAGTTTTTTGTTTTTGTTACGGTTTACAAACTCAGAAAATAAGTTCCTGGAAAAAGGAGGACTTAAGGTGCAAATACTAATCAAATCAAATCAACTTTATTTATAAAGCACATTTAAAATTTACCACTGAGGTAGCCAAAGTGCGGTACAATGGGCAGGTTAAAAGATAATACGAGTACCGAGCAAACACAACACAAACAGAACACGATAAAAAATAAATAAATAAAACATAAAAACAGGTTCACAGCAGGTGTATTATGGGGTGCCATTGCAGGATGGATATCACTCAGTGTTAAAAGCCATGGAATAAAAGTATGTTTTTGAGAGAGATTTAAAAACAGGAAGAGAGGAGGCTTGTCTAACACTCAGAGGTAGGTCGTTCCAGAGCTTGGGAGCAGCAGCGGTGAAAGCTCTGTCACCTCTAAGCTTAAACTAAATTTAAACTAGAGTAAATAACAGTTTTTGTTCATGTTTAGTTTGCACTATCAACAAAAATTGTGGGGAAAATATTGTATGTAATAAAAAGGAATAAGAAAATAATTTGAATATCTAATTATTATTGTGACACCGCCATTCTGTGTTTTTGTCTGATTCTAATTGTGATCAAAAATTGAACATTTTTCAAAGTATCATATTGGTAGGGCCAATTAGTATTGGATTGATA
Organism: Entelurus aequoreus; assembly: GCF_033978785.1. Lineage (NCBI taxonomy): Eukaryota > Metazoa > Chordata > Actinopteri > Syngnathiformes > Syngnathidae > Entelurus > Entelurus aequoreus. Next base: position 32,926,543 of record NC_084755.1, read on the forward strand.
CACAAATTTGTCGTATCGCCCAAAACTTATACCAAATACTCGTACCAAAGCTAGAGGAGAATAAGATTTAACATTTCAACAGAAGTGTAGATCAAATCATGTTACAACAAAAAGTAACTGGCTACTAACAGTAGATTAACAAGAAAATAATAATAGTTTTGAGTTTTCCACCCAGGATTCGAACTTGGGTCGTCCAGCAGGAGAGACGAGCGTGCTAGCTCTGGAGCTATAAGCCAGCATCAGCACTGCTCTCAAGGTTGTCAGGAAGTAAGATTTACCAACGTACACATGGCCGAGTCACACTTACTGGCCTCTGTTACGCTCACCCCCCTAAACCTCACTCTCATCCGGGTCACGGCACCACTTCAACCCGCCTTGTTCAATCCCAGCTTTTCGTTCCGCGTCCTAGCTACCGAACGAGCAACCCGATAACCAGCGATAAGGTTGTCAGGGGATGAGGTTTACCCAAGTACACATGGCCCAGTCACACTGTTACACATACCTGTTAACCCTGCCTTTTTCCCCTGGAAACTACCATATTTTGCGTTTGTTTTCACCTCGCTCTCAAATTTAGTTTCTCGTATTTTACGTTTCATAAGGTATTGCATCCAAGTGTTTGAGCAAAATAAAAGAAATACTGGAAGGGCAAAAAGAACAGATGGCTATCATTTAAATCCTTTGGATTTTTGCCAAAACAAGGGAACTGAAAAATATTGGTTTCATTATGCTATCCTCAAGCTGATACAAATCCTATTTTGCAAGAGTGTTATGTAAATATTGCAATTTAACCTGATTAGTTCTTTTAGGTGTTTGTCATTTGATCGTTGTTGTAATTCTGGGGTTAGTAAAAGTTCCCACAATGGGGGAAAGTGTTGAAAAATAAGTGGTTAATTAATTAACAGAAATGTGAAAACGCAGCAAAGGGACGCATTCCGTTTGTTAGAAAGTTGACATAAGCATTACAGAGTGACCCATTTAATTGGTAAAAAATGACGTTGATTGGCCAAAATACGTGGGAAAGTTTCAGTGATTGAACAAAGTTAAGAGGTTGTTGGGATTGGTTGATTTTGTGTTTAACTGTTCTCAAGAGAAAGTTCACTAGGGGCCAGAGTCATTTAACAGGCAGGGATAGTCTGACCAAAAGTTATATTTATGTGTGGAAAGCGGAGGTTCCTCTATGTTTTAAAACTGGATCTGCCACAAGTCAGTCATGGGTCTCAAAGTGCACAATGTTTAGAACCTTAGACATTAGACACAAGATTTATAACCTGACTCATGAGCTCAGTGGTGTAGGTTTAACAAAAATCTCCATCTTTGGTGAGTTTCACCAAGTAAAAGGTTATAGCATTTTGGAGACAGAGATTACATTTGCTTGTAGAGCACTGCAACTGACTTGATGCCAGAAGGTCCGTGGTTTCCGTGACTACAGCCCCACCCAGAAGTCTGTGTCCACTGACCACAGCATGCTCCGGTCCGCTTAGAAACCTTTCTTTTAGAGTGTTGACCATCTTAGCACTAAAGAGTGTGCAGACTACTACTACTACTACGACACTGCAATGTTCCTTGTTCATTCTCGGTCAGTGAAGGATCTTTGTTTCGTTTGTTTTCTCCTTGCCTTGCACTACTGCCACGTCATTGACAGTGAAGTTGGAGCAAGAATGGTCAAGAAACATGGCAGTGACCAAAGCGTCTACCTAGGTGCAGAGTTCAGAGATAACTGGCCTTAATTCATAGATCAACCAATTATTTTCTTTAAAAAAAACTCTGTGGATACCAAGCGTCTACCTAGGTGCAGAGTTCGGAGAGAACTGGCCATAATTCATAGATCAACCAATTATTTAAAAAAAACTCTGTGGATACTTTATTACAAAAAAAACACATTGGTGTGTCATTCAAAGGATTTTTAACCCAACGTATAGTGTGCGCCACAAATACAAGTACATTGGTGCATAGGCGCCGATCAAACAATGCCGAGCAACCACGTGGGATTGACGGCAAATTCTTTCTCACCACCAAGCAAAAACCGCTCAGAAAAGTAGCGTCAGATTTACCACCCGTCCGAGCACCCACTGGCAGAAATGTAGATCGGCGCCTATGCATTGGTACCTTGTTTTTTCGTTGTGATTTGGTTTTCAACGAAAATGATCGCAAGAATTGTTACCCTGTTAACGTATGGTCAAATATTGCGTGTAACAAACTACTCTGTTTGCCTGTGTGTAATTCCATGGAATCAAGTCCTCAAACAAAGTGTGAAGATTGGATTGTGGTCCGTTAAGCATTGGGACCCTACAGATAAATTCCCTTAATCAACTTTATGATGTGTGTGTGGTTTATTTATTCATAGAACACACACTAAATGATGAACAACTCTGTCTCCTTTCTTTATGCTGGAGCATCGGATTTGCATGACTGCTTAAATTGTTGAAGGAATCCGACTGACCTTTTGGAACAGATTACTAACAAAAACTGAAGTACCAATTTGAAGTCATCGAAATAATGTACAGTATATCTATTTTCTTTTTATACAGCTGTAGGGGACTGACATGCATGTCAATGAAGTATTAGCGAAAAACATGAAAACATGGTTAACATCCGATTGCCCACAAAGTTACTCATTGACTCTTTGTACAATTATCTGGAAACTATGAGGATAGCTCTTGAGCAGGTGTTGCAACAAGCCCTCCACAAGTGAATTTGTTGTTACTGTTTTACAGACAGAAGATATCAACAGAGGTGGGACCAAGTCATTGTTTTGCAAGTCATAAGTAAGTCTCAAGTCTTTGCTCTCAAGTCCCGAGTCAAGACAGGCAAGTCCAGAGTCAAGTCCAAAGTCAAGACAGGAGAGTCTCAAGTCAAGTCCGAAGTCCTGCATTTTGAGTTTCGAGTCCTTTTAACCACAGACTAATATATTTACACAGATTGATTAACTGACCTTTATTTGACTATGTTTGTCTTTTTTGTAGGTGGGTAAAATATGCGGTGCTGCTGACCGCCCTCTAGCGTTACGTTACTGTGTGTCATACATTGACTAACGTAACGTTATGTATAGGTACCTCATGCAACCCTGCTTAAAAAAAATCACTTGACAAAAAGTATCAATAAGGTAGCGAACTGCAGTGGACGCAACAGATTGCCGTGTTTGCAATGACGTTATAACCATAGACATCTTATAAGTAGACGCAGCTTCTGTGACGTGAGAAATTCGGCCGCCATCTTGAAGTGGTGATGAGGAGCCGGCGAGCAGCCTAAACTGACAGTTGACAGGTAGAAAACAAAGATGTCGAGCTGGTGTTCAGCGTTTTCCTGCTCAAATGAGCGGACTGTTGAAAATAGGAATCGGGGGATTACTTTTCACAAGTAAGGTTTAACATTAACGTACTATTGGTTGTATTTTGTGAAAAGAATAATACCACAGAGTTGAGAAGGAGCAAAGATCTTCAATATTTGTATGTGAAAATCACAAAGAAATCTTCTGGGGGAGGATGACCCCCTACAGGGGTTTGGTTTACAAACTTTCAGCCCCACCTAAAACAAAATTCACCAGCCGCCAATGATTATGATGCATTCTCATTTTAGGCAAAGTATAAGACAATACTTTCTTAACAGTATAATTGTAACCAGGAATAAGTCTATAAGTAACAATATTCAAATACTAACATTGTTGGGTAAAACAGAATTTGGTTTTATTCTAAATCCAATGAAACAGATTGGTGGTTTTAGCTGATATCAAGACTTTCAGGTGTTTATATATGTTTATGTTTAAGTATTTGGCAGACGCTTTTATCCAAAGCGACATACATAAAAAAATACATATAAAACAATCACTGTAAACATGATCATTTAAGGGAAGAATGTAATACAAAATATCAATACAAAGTGTCAAGACAGAATAAACTCTCTGCTGCTGCAGCAACAGAGATACAGGCTATAGATATCTAATGTATTCATACATTGTTTATGTAGGATATACGCTTGTATATATAACCTAATCATATTATTTCTTGAACTTAAAATTGGCTGACCATTTTTTTCCCCCCTTCTCTTGGATTATATTCCCAGTTTTGATCTCGGACATCTGGTCACTGATAGCATATAAGAATATTATATTACTGTTAAGCAAACTATGAACATTGAAACACGCCAAAACAAGTGTCCTTTATCATAGCTACACGTATGACCAAAAAATGCGTGAAAATCAGTGGTATTCAGTGAGGTAAGATGAATTAAATGCAGACAGTTCATTGCTCCTGACAAATGAATTGCACTGAGTGGAGCGGATCACCACTCCAAGATGGCGGCCCCGCGTCTTGTCAGCGCCACTAGGCAGTAGCGGTCGATGCTGCGTACCCTTATAAGATGTCTATGGTTATAACGTTAGCAGTGAGTTTACAGCTTTACTGATTTCACTACACAGCAAATAAAAGTGACGTTACTTAGCCAATAAACGTTAGCTTACATTCAAAACTTACCCTTCTTTGTGCAAATTCAAATGTCGAACAAAGTTGGAAGTTGTTGCGTCTCCATCTGTAATCTTCAAACCGCATGTTTTGCATACTGCATTTCATTTTTTGTTGACCACCTCGTAGTTTTTATACCCGAACGAAACTATTGGTATCATTTTTTCTCACTGGCGCGTTGTTTGACAGCTCTTCTTTGTTGGTTGTCCTGCAATTTGGTTGGATGAATGCTGTGGGATGAAAACAACGTGGATCTAATTTGATTGGATGTTGTACTGACAGGCAGCACACACGCTGACAGACACACACACGTACACAATGAAAGATACGGAGCGCTCCTGAATAACTTTTTGACCTTTGGGTTTTGGGGAAAGCAGCAAGTCTTGTCAAGTCAAAAGGCTCAAGTCCAAGTGAAGTCACAAGTCATTGAGTCTAAGTCGAGTTGCAAGTCTCTTTACATTTTGTCAAGTCGAGTCTAAAGTCATCAAATTCATGACTCGAGTCCAAGTCATGTGACTCGAGTCCACACCTCTGGATATCAAACATACTAGTAAATAGGTCTGGGTGATAAAACTAAATCAATATATATCGCGATAGACACATACTCAATACCAATAAAAAAAATGCCTTAAAAAAACCCCAGATATATATTTTTCTCTTTTATGCCAGAAGAAACCGGACGTTACGAAGCAAGTTACATGAACAAAAGCACTCACTGTCTGTTAACCGAGCAATGCAGGAAGTGATCGCTGATCAGTGAATGTCACTAGGGTTGGGTATCGTTTGAATTCGAACGATTCCAATTCCGATTCCGGTTCTTTGTTTTGATTCCGGTTCCTTGCGATTCTCGATTCCGATTCTTTTAAGAGGCAGGGTCAAAAAAAAGTTTAGGATATTTTAAATGAGCTAGCTAACCTACAGTCTTTCTGAATGAAATAGTCTGACATTCTCCATCAATTTTAATTCTATTAACTTTTTATGAACTTTACTATAATTTCCTCACAGGGCTGTTTTCAACTAGAATATAAATATCAAATCTATGAACTTGAATATAAATATTATAAATTATGAATACATTTTCCCGGGGGTACACTTTCCTCAAGAGAGCTTTATTTTTGAAAACCTCATGAAAACACATTTACACACACAAGTGTATGATGCTGAAGGAAACCTCATGAAAACACATTTACACACACAAGTGTATGATGCTGCAGGAAACCTCATGAAAACACATTTACACACACAAGTGTATGATGCTGCAGGAAACCTCATGAAAACACATTTACACATAAGTGTATGATGCTGCAGGAAACCTCATGAAAACACATTTACACACACAAGTGTATGATGCTGCAGGAAACCTCATGAAAACACATTTACACACACAAGTGTATGATGCTGCAGGAAACCTCATGAAAACACATTTACACACACAAGTGTATGATGCTGCAGGTACTTAAAAATGTTACCGTGCTCCCACTGATGGGCTAACCTGGTGCAGAAAAGCAAATAAACAATAAGAAACAACTTGCAAAACCCAGTCCAGATTAGCAGCAGGTACAGTATAAAATCAGAGACAGTTCTTGTTTAGGAAAATGACCATATCCGCCTTCTCAGGCAGGATGCGTGAGCGTTCTGGACAGATAGTGTCTCCTGCTGTGGAAAATACACGTTCGCTGGGTGTGGAAGAAGCTTGAACGCATAAATAGGAGAAAGCGAGATATGACAGCAAAGGATAAGTCTTTTGTCGGTTCCACCGGACCACCACCATGCAGCAGGGTCGTCAGACATAAGTATCGGTGGAACGTCCTGGTACATCTGCAGCTCTCTCTCCACTCGTTTCTTGATGGACATGGAGCTCTGTTATTTCGCGGTTATTTCATTTTTTTTTGTAAAGTAAAGCCACACTTTCGACCGCCGACGCCCGCTATCCATGCTTGAGCTTGACTGACTCCCTCGGCTATGCAAACACTTCCGGCGGTGGGCGCTTCTTCGTTGGTGTTCAGCGGCTTCTTCTTCCGGTTCGGCGGACATCTTTTTTTCCGGTCGGCGGACTGGTATCAAAAATAGGAATCGAAATTTCAACTTTTGAACGATTCCGGGAGAATCGGAAAGTTAGTCCCGGTTCCAATCGATACTCGATACTCGATACCCAACCCTAGATGTCACCCTAACAGCCAATCATGTAACAATATCAACTATTAGGTTTAGTTGTGTCGTCTTGTTGACGGCCGGTTGTTTCTTTACATGAGTGAGAAAAGAAACTAAAAATGATTGCTGAAGAGAGCGAATAAATTGTTGATAAAACAGTCCCATTAACAGTATGGCAGTTTTTTGTCTTCCTTTTAAATGGACCGTCGTTAGACCGATGTGGACCCTATAACCAAGGTCACCCGAGCAGAGCCGTCTGTGTATTCCTGGCACAAATCAGTCAAAAAAAATAGTTCATCTCATGTTTCTCTACGTTTACCCCTTCACACTTTACACTATTATATTACACAGCAATTCTTACATATTCCTTATTTTTGCACCATAATTTTAATTGTTCGGTGTTCAATGTGATTTTAGAATGTGCTTACCATAGTTGTGTTGACATGTCTATTCCTTTTTATCTTCATAGTTAATCAGGGGAAGGTTTAATATATTTTTTTCTTGGTCCTTATTTTTGATAGGTCATAAAAAAAAACAATATAAAACGTAGGGCTGCGAATCTTTGGGTGTCCCATGATTCGATTCAATATTGATTTTTGGGGTCACAATTTGATTCAAAATCGATTTTTTTTCGATTCAACGCGATTCTCGATTCAAAAACGATATTTTCCCGATTCAAAACCATTCTCTATTGATTCAATACATAGGATTTCAGCAGGATCTACCCCAGTCTGCTCACATGCAAGCAGAGTAGTAGATTTTGGTAAAAAGCTTTTATAATTGTAAAGGACAATGTTTTATCAACTGATTGCAATAATGTAAATTTGTTTTAACTATTAAAGGAACCAAAAATATGACTTATTTTATCTTTGTGAAAATATTGGACACAGTGTGTTGTCAAGCTTATGAGATGTGATGCAAGTGTAAGCCACTGTGACACTATTGTTCTTTTTATTTTTTTTAATAAATGTCTAATGATAATGTCAATGAGGGATTTTTAATCTCTGCTATGTTGAAATTGTAACTAATATTAATACTGTTGTTGAGAATATTCATTTTTGTTTCACTACTTTTGGTTTGTTCTGTGTCGTTTGGTTTTGGAATTGGATTGCATTGTTATGGTATTGCTGCGTATTGTTTTGTTGGATTGATTAATTAAAAAAAAAAAGAAAAAAGAAAAAAAAAAAAAAAATGGAAAAAAAAAAAATCTATTTAAAAAAAATGAGAATCGATTCTGAATCGCACAACGTGAGAATCGCGATTCGAATTGGAATCGATTTTTCCCCACAGCCCTAATAACACGCTTATATCGTGATACTGTTTTCAGCCATATCTCCCAGCCCTACTAGAGTATCATTTACTGTTTATATGTCTGCTCTAAACTTCTGCATCTCCTGCCGCCTTCACAATCTGTTTTTTAAAGACGTAGTCAAAGGTAGAGTCTTGCTTCAGGGCGGAAACAGCTGGGTTGAACCCAAAATGAAGGTTTACAGAAGCTTAAATCTACCTCCTTCGACCCTCTTGACAGATGGGCTTCAGAAAACAAACTGCAGAACACCTGGACTGATAGGTGCCCATCACTTACTGTAGTTATGTGAACTGAAGTGTGAACGTTCCACAGGAAGTCAAGTTCAATTGGAAGAATAAAGGTCAGAAACATTACGCGTCCTTTGATTCCAAATATATATATATTTTTAACCCTTGCGTTCTAACCTAAAACCGGGTTTGTAGCCTAGGCTTCTTTTAATAAAAGTCTCAATCAATCAATCAATCAATAGTATTGATTTTTATTTCTAAAGTGTTTCCAAAAGGGTCTATGTGGTTCTGTCTAGCTTAAGTATGACACTTTGGACCAAAGGTGCCCAACATGCTCTCACTGAATCGGTTCGCAGCCGAGTGTGAAGCGATTGGCATGAGAATCAGCACCTCCAAGTCCGAGTCCATGGTTCTCGCCCGGAAAAGGGTGGAGTGCCATCTCCGGGTTTGGGTAGGAGACCCTGCCCCAAGTGGAGGAGTTCAAGTACCTCGGAGTCTTGTTCACGAGTGAGGGAAGAGTGGATCGTAAGATTGACAGGCGGATCGGTGCGGCGTCTTCAGTAATGCGGACGCTGTATCGATCCGTTGTGGTGAAGAAGGAGCTGAGCCGGAAGGCAAAGCTCTCAATTTACCAGTCGATCTTTGTTCCCATCTTCACCTATGGTCATTAGCTTTGGGTTATGACCAAAAGGACAAGATCACGGGTACAAGCGGCCGAAATTAGTTTCCTCCGCCGGGTGGCGGGGCTCTCCCTTAGAGATAGGGTGAGAAGCTCTGCCATCCGGGGGGAGCTCAAAGTAAAGCCGCTACTCCTCCACATCGAGAGGAGCCAGATGAGGTGGTTTGGGCATCTGGTCAGGATGCCACCGGAACGCCTCCCTAGGGAGGTGTTTAGGGCACGTCCGACCGGTAAGAGGCCACGGGGAAGACCCAGGACATGTTGGGAAGACTATGTCGCCCAGCTGGCCTGGGAACGCCTCGGGATCCCTCGGGAAGAGCTGGACGAAGTGGCTGGGGAGAGGGAAGTCTGGGCTTACCTGCTTAGGCTGCTGCCCCCGCGACTCGACCTCGGATAAGCGGAAGAAGATGGATGGATGGATGGACCGTAAACAAGAGTCTCAATAATTTGGAAATGGAATAACGACAAGGTAACAATCCACCCTAGTTCTAGTTTTAAATATTGACAGTATCGATACCAAGTATATTACCAGTATTAGAGCAATACTAGCAAAATGAGAACAATATTTTTCAGTTTTTTTGTTTATTTATATTGTTCTTGTCATTCACTGATTTTGAAAAATGTGAAGTAAAAAGAATGGGCACAGAAAATATTTACTTGGTGTCGGATCGATACCACAGCGTGCGTTATCACCCACCCTGAGTGTGAACCTTATGTTGTGATTTAACGTCAAAAGCTCCATTTGAAAGTTTTGTAGGTTTTAAAAGCAAAAAGACACAACTTTTTAATTTGCCTTTCACCAGTCACGAAACATAAATGCGGCGATAATATGAGGAAAAGGCGAAAAACGCTTAACTCGCAGCCCCTCAAAAAGCGTCAAACTTGGCATTCATGTTTTGTGCAAGAGAACATGACTTTGATTTGTTTGATTGATTGAGACTTTTATTAGTAGATTGCACAGTGAAGTACATATTCCGTACAATTGACCACTAAATGGTAACACCCGAATAAGTTTTTCAACTTGTTTAAGTCGGGGTCCACTTAAATTGATGATGTGTTGGCATGGGAAAAATATTGTAAACATCTCTTGTGTTAACAACAGTGGCGGGCCGTGCGTTTCCCACCTAGGCCTTCAGTGATGTCCGACTTCAATGATTACCTCTCAAAACACCATCATTGATGTCACCACATGACCATTGCTGGAGAAATACTATACAGAAACACATTTACACACTACTGGGCATTGTACAAAACGGGTTATTTTCTGGCGCATTTAAAAATCAATAAACCTGCATCAGCAATTAAAACATATCTTATGTACCGTATTTTTCGGACTATAAGTCGCTCCAGAGTATAAGTCGCACCGGCCGAAAATGCATAATAAAGAAGGAAAAAAACATATATAAGTCGCATTTTTGGTGGAAATTTATTTGATAAAACCCAACAGCAAAAATAGACATTTGAAAGGCAATTTAAAATAAATAAAGAATAGTGAACAACAGGCTGAATAAGTGTACGTTATATGAGGCATAATTAACCAACTGAGAACGTGCCTGGTATGTTAACGTAACATATTATGGTAAGAGTCATTCAAATAACTATAACATATAGAACATGCTATACGTTTACCAAACAATCTGTCACTCCTAATCGCTAAATCCCATGAAATCTTATACGTCTAGTCTCTTACGTGAATGAGCTTGATAATATTATTTGGTATTTTACGGTAATGTGTTAATAATTTCACACATAAGTCGCTCCTTAGCACAAAATTAAAATTGCAAAAAACATTTTAAACGTGTAAAAATAAAGAAATAAAATATCTGAACTCACATTTCATCGACAGCTAAGCTAGCGTCCAAGGTTGGCCGACATCGTCTCACAAGATGTAGTTTCTCTTTAAATATCCTTCTTGAAAATGGCCTTGCAAATATATGTGTTGTCTTGTTTAATCATAAAAGATGCAGACGAGGCGTGTTGGCTGACTTCTTAAAGTTTACACCACACCGGCATGTCGACATTAAACAACCTAAACGGGGCTGCTGCGCATGCTCTCCACTACTGTGGCATGCTGGGTAATGTAGTTCTTATGTTACCTGGCTCATACATCACTATACTGTATATCTGCCTTGGGCCATCTAAAAGGCCTTACTGACAACATTGTGTGATCTGATTGACTATTGCAACTGTCTGTCAACTCTATTTCCCCATTCGCTTACAGTGCACAGACGCCCGCATTGCTGAATCTGAAGGCTCTAAGCCAGTGGTTCTTAACCCTGTTGGAGGTACCGAACCCCACCAGTTTCATATGTGCATTCACCGAATCCTTTAGTGAAAAATTAAATGTTGTTTTTTTCAAGTTCAAGACAAAGTTATATGTTTTTGGTAACACTTTAGTATGGGGAACTTAATTTCAAGTTTTTTGGACACTAGGGGAACATATTGTAAGTAACAAATACTTATTTTAGAGTATTTTGGACACTAGGGGAACATATTCTAAGTAACAAAGACTTAAAGGCCTACTGAAAGCCACTACTACCGACCACGCAGTCTGATAGTTTATACATCAATGATGAAATCTTAACATTGCAACACATGCCAATACGGCCGGGTTAGATTAGTAAAGTGCAATTTTAAATTTCCCACGAAATATCCTGCTGAAAACGTCTCGATATGACGACGTTTGCGCGTGACGTCACGGATTGTAGCGGACATTTTGGTACACCATTGTGGCCAGCTATTAAGTCGTCTGTTTTCATCGCAAAATTCCACAGTATTCTGGACATCTGTGTTGGTGAATGTTTTGCAATTTGTTTAATGAACAATGGAGACAGCAAAGAAGAAAGCTGTAGGTGGGAAGCGGTGTATTAGCGGCCGGCTGCAGCAACACAAACACATAGAGAACTGGGACAACAGAGACTCTTACCAGGAGGACTTTGAGTTGGATACGCACTACCATGAGTACACAGCTGCGGCTTCCAAACATTTGATCGCTTGCCCGTACGTGCGTGCCGCTATGTGCATGTCACATACGTAACTTTGGGGAAATATATGTGCTGTATGAACTTTGCGGAGGTGAACAGTACTTTGGGCTGTGGGATTGAGTGTGTTGTGCGGGTGTTTGATTTGTATTGGTGGGTTGTATGGACGGGAGGGGGGAGGTGTTTGTTATGCGGGATTAATTTGTGGCATATTAAATATAAGCCTGGTTGTGTTGTGGCTAATAGAGTATATATATGTCTTGTGTTTATTTACTGTTTTAGTCATTCCCAGCTGAATATCAGGTCCCACCCGCCTCTCACAGCATCTTCCCTATCTGAATCGCTTCCACTGCCCTCTAATCCTTCACTCTCACTTTCCTCATCCACGAATCTTTCATCCTCGCTCAAATTAATGGGGTAATCGTCGCTTTCTCGGTCCGAATTGCTCTCGCTGCTGGTGGGAATGATTGTAAACAATGTGCAGATGTGAGGCGCTCCACAACCTGTGACGTCACGCTACTTCCGGTACAGGCAAGGCTTTTTTATCAGCGACCAAAAGTTGCAAACTTTATCGCCGATGTTCTCTACTAAATCCTTTCAGCAGAAATATGGCAATATCGCGAAATGATCAAGTATGACACATAGAATGGACCTGCTATCCCCGTTTAAATAAGAACATTTCATTTCAGTAGGCCTTTAATTTAGAGTTTTTTGGACACCAGGGGAACATATTCTAAGTAACAAAGACTTAATTTAGAGTTATGGTTATAATAAGGCCATGCCGTTTAAAGCATTAATAAGTACTTAATAATGACTAGTTAAGAGCCAATATGTTACTAATTTGCATGTTAATAAGCAACTAATTAATGGTGAATATGTTCCCCGTACTAAAGTGTTACCATGTTTTATTACTGGTGCACAAACTGAACCGTGCATGAACATCACCTTGTTCAAAGAACAAAACCAACACAGTGCATAAACTCACAAGAAATTACACAAATCAGTGTGACTTCTGCTGTTGTCGTATCCGTAATACGCCGATAGGGAGAAGTTTTTATTTACACGATGAGTCGGGTGTGTCTTGACCGCCGCCGAACCCCTGAACCCGACTCACCGAACCCCTAGGGTTCGATTGAACCCAGGTTAAGAACCACAGCTCTAGGCAGATTTGGTAGAGCATGGCAACATAAGCTAGCTGAATTCTGATCGGATAAAAACTCTATAAACTAAAAAAACAGCGCTGGAAGGAGCATACTATAACATGACGAGAATATGAATACTTTTAGATATTTAGGAAAAGTAAATTCAAAATGACTTATCTTTAATTATGATCATGATTTCTGGTTATGTTAGGCCAGCAGAGAAGGCCTTGCTGGCCCTGACGGCAGACCACTGGTTAACAACCATAATTTAGCCTCACAGAAGAAACTGTTTTAGCAAGGAATGTCCATTCACATCTTTAACGTCATAGTTACAGTTCATATCATGAATACCAGTATTTAACTTCAAGTATAGCAAAATGTTATACATACTGTTGCATACATGAACCTCACGATCAAGGAGAGAACAGGACAATTTGAAAGAGTACAGCTAAACGCAGAGCTGAGAACACGTGCGTGTGTGTTCGTGTTGACGTCTCAGTGTCAAACGTATTTACAGGAAATAAGTCAACTTCACAGCTAGTTAACATTTGTCTCTGCACTTCTCTCACCTGGCTATTGCTATAGATGTCACTCATGTACACAACCATCCAACCAATCAGAAGCCTCCACCAGGTTTCTGTGGGTTTTGACATCCCGGAGCATCACATTTAGGACTTCTTTACAAGCATCGAGCATCATAAATATTGCATCAATAGCTTCTATCCGTTTTTTTTCTACAATGTATCTTGTTAAGGGTTGCAACTAACTTTTAGCCAACATTTTCTAGTGGAAATTGGTTAGTGGTGTGTCCGTTTGCTGTTGATTATTTTTTCCTACATATTCTTACTATTCGTCTTATTAATCGTGTATTGTGCTCATGCAGCGTGCACAAGTAAACTGCTCTTCTCTGTCAATGAGTGTTTATTTAACTTACTATTAGTGCTATAAAGTGGAACACACTAAAGTCAGTAGCTCTCAAAATGACTTTTGACATAACCAGTTGTCAAGTGGGTCAACATGACCAAAGAGATTTGTTTACTTGTGAATTTTACAAAATACATAAGGAGAATGTGCCGTAATTAGGGAATGCACGTATGTATTGATTGATTGATTGAAACTTTTATTAGTAGATTGCACAGTACAGTACATATTCCGTACAATTGACCACTAAATGGTAACACCCCAATAAGTTTTTCAACTTGTTTAAGTCGGGGTCCACTTAAATTGATTCATGATACAGATATATACTATCATCATAATACAGTCATCACACAAGATAATCATCAGAGTATATACATTGAATTATTTACATTATTTACAATCCGGGGTGTGGGATATGGAAGGGGTTAAACATGCATGCATTGACAACCTTAAGCAATATTTTCTTTCTTGGGTGCAATGTATTTAAGATTTACAGAGTTTGTAGTTGCAGAAAGGCGAATGAGAGAAGACAAAAGAAGAATGGATTCTTAGTCCTCAAGTCGAAGCTTTGAAGGTAAGTGGCAGTTGTTTTCCAGTTGTTACCTTTGCTAGGAGGTTATGTATTTGCTAGGGTTTGTCGGTCAGTCAGTCCGTCAGTTACTAAGTTAGATAATTAGTTAGTAACATAGCTCAAAGGATTATGGGCAGATTTTGATTCATTTTCAGGAAACGTTACCTTACGTTTATGCTAGCGTCTTTGCCTCCACCCACAGAGCCAAATTGAGTGACTGACAAAAGAACAAACGCGCCAAGTTGCTTAGACCGATGCAAAGAGTGAACCCTCTTGAATCCTGTTTGGAAGTGACAGACAAAGACAACAAACACGCACGGACATGGCATTTATCCTTTGATTTATTACACCCGCCAGGAGGTTATGTATTTGTTGGGGTTTGTTCTGTTAGTTCACAACGTAGTTCAAAGAGTTATGGGCAAATTTTGATTACATGTTCAGAAATAGGGCTGCATTTACCGAATATTTCAGTAGTCCACTGGTCAGCAGTTTTTCTTTATTAGTCGACTAGTCAATAATTTATTCGGTTTTATTGTTGTTGTTGTTTTGAGTCTAAAAATTTTTGTCCCCGAAACTTAGTCACTTTTTAGTAATAAGAACAGAATGGCTCAGGACTTGACGAGTTTGTCGACAAACTACAGTAGGTGTGTCAGAAGGTTGCATTCTTTGATGTGAGAGCCATTATTTACAGTCAGTTCTTGCCACAGGGACATACAACCAATCAGCACGTCTACAAAGAGATCTTGGGACGTTTGCTTTGTTTAGTGCCAGAGAAGAGGCGAGAGTTCTGCTGCTTCGCTATGACAACGCGTCAACACCATGAGCATCCGACAGCTCCTGGCCGGGAAGAACATGACCATGCTAAAACAACTTCCCTTTCACCTAAGCTACGTCTAGTTTGTCCTCTTCCTAAAATCTAGGGCACCCGTTTTTAGGACGTGGACAACCTCACCACGACAGAGCTTTGGTGGATCTTGGAAGAATCCTACCAGGAGATCGTGAAGGTGTGGCAGAGAAGGCTGGGAAAGTGCGTAAGACTCCAGGCGGATTACTTCCAAAGTGAAAACTTGCAGTTTGAAATATAACTTTCCTGACACAACTCATTGAAGGGTTTGTTGATGACTATGAAGGGTTTCAATGACAGGTGTAGGCACAAGGTGGAAATTATCCATTGTTATTCTAGTGCAGTGGTTCTTAACCTTGTTGGAGGTACCGAACCCCACCAGTTTCATATGCGCATTCACCGAACCCTTTAGTGAAAAATAAATAAATAAACATTTTCAAATTCAAGGCGAAGTTATATGTTTTTGGTAACACTTTAGTATGGGGAACATATTCTAAGTAACAAAGACTTAATTTAGCGTTATTTGGTTAGGGTTAGGGTTAGAGGGTTAGGGTTATAATGAGGCCATGCCGAATAAGGCATTAATAAGTACTTAATGACTAGTTAAGAGCCAATATGTTACTAATTTGCATGTTAATAAGCAACTAATTAATGGTGAATATGTTCCCCATACTAAAGTGTTACCATGTTTTTATACTGGTGCACAAAATGAACCGTGCATGAACATCACCTTGTTCAAAGAACAAAACCAACACAGTGCATAAACTCACAAATTACCACACTTCTGCTGTTGCCGTATCCTTAATACCTACTACTCAGTGGCATAGTGGTTAGAGTGTCCGCCCTGAGATCGGTAGGTGAGTTCAAACCCCGGCCGAGTCATACCAAAGACTATAAAAATGGGACCCATCACCTCCCTGCTTGGCACTCAGCATCAAGGGTTGGAATTGGGGGTTAAATTAAAAAAAAAAAGATTCCCAGGGGGGTGATCACGGGTGATGGGTCAAATACAGAGAACAAATTTCACCACACCTAGTGTGTGTGTGACAATCATTGGTACTTTAACTTTAATACGCCGATAGGGAGAAGTTTTTATTTACACGATAAGTCGGGTGTGTCTTGACCTCCGCCGAACCCTCCGACTCACCAAACCCTAGGGTTCGATCGAACCCAGGTTAAGAACCACTGTTCTAGTGACTTCAACTCTATTGTCACATTGCACGTGAAATATTAAAATGCATATGGTTGGTGCATTCGCAAAGCACCAACTATGGTACTATGGAAGCTCAGTCACACAGTGGTGCAACATGCTTTGGTCAAGGACGGAGGAGGAGGACGACAATCGAAGCTGCAACCTTCCAATAGCAAGATAACGGCTCACAGCGGAATCTATTTTGCCACGACACTAAATCTTCAGCTTCCCTAGTTTCCTTTGCAGTAACACTAAAAAGGACGCCTACAGTATGTGCGCCTTCAACAGCAGACAAGTTTTTCTTCCATCTGTATGTGCACATCTCAGTCAGTTTGGTCCAGTTCTTGCCTGCCAAAGTCTCCCTTTCCATCATTTCCTTCCCCGGTAATTGCAAAGGACACCTGCAAGCCGCTTTTATTGGCTAACAGTTGCAACTGGACAGGAATTAGAAGACTACCAACATGCACAAGGACAATAACAAACCATTTAAATCCTTTTCATTTATTAATTGATCCTGTTTACATTTTTATTATATCCCGTGCAAAGTTGCATTCTCTCTTTCTATATTTTTGGTCTGCAGCAGTATCAAACCTTTGACCTTCCAGTCCAAAAGATAAATCCTTACGGACTGAGCTACTGGCTTTTTATGAATAATCCATCAAGCAGAAATCCATAAAAACGACCTGGCCAGGACTGGACACAGTGGACCAAAGATCTTAATATACAATTTTGAAGATTTTAAGTTTTTGGTTTTTTTGGGGGGACACTTTTTGTTTTTAATTATTAATTAAATGTCGCCCCAGCAAATATCTTTAAAAAATAAAATAAGTTATACCCATGGCAAACAGTTGACAATGAACCTGTTTTGGTTTTTTTTACATATTTTATCTCTATATACGTTTTGCCAAATATTTTCACTGTCTGTGTCCACAACCTTTGGGAATAGCTAATGTCCTTTCAATCCCTTTTTCCTGCTGGAATTCCAAACAGTCCCATGACTTTTTCCATCATCCGTTTTCCAGGTAAACGTTGAAAAACAATCGAATGATAACCGCATGATAACAGAAGATCGTATTTACTGTACACGCATGCACTGTGTAAATATCACTTTCAATCGCACTGCTTTTGTACGATAAACACAATAACTGTCAATCAAAGCCAATTCGTCACTTACGACTCAATGTTACAAAACTAAAGAACTTTCTCTAAGTCTGAACACACAGACAAAAATGCATTTTATGAATATTTATCTAATGGTAACAGTCATGTTTTATTGCATGCTTGATAATTTACATTAGGAACATCACATGGTTAAACTTGCACCATTCCAACCTGCCCGAAAAGGAGTAGAAAGAAGCAGCGCTTATTTAATCCTCCCACTAATCCATGTTTATTATTGTGGTCATTTTGTCCAGGAGCAAGATTTGATAGCAATAGATTGAATGGGGGGAAATAGGGAGGGGATAAAGTTGAAAAAAATAAAACACAAAATTGTCTTCAATTCAATTTATTGATATTGTATTACAAAAAAATGTATGAAATATAGGCGCGCATATATATATATATATATATATATATATATATATATATATATATATATATATATATATATATAAATATAAAACAAGGCATATATGCTTATAGCAAGTAAGCACATTAAAGAGACTTACAAATGTATTATTTAGCCGCTGAGATAGGCTCCAGCACCCTCCGCGACCCCGAAAGGGACAAGCGGTGGAAAATGGATGGGATGGATGGAATTTAACTTTTTTTTTTTTTTTAATAAATCACATCAAAAAATAATTTAGGAACATGACTGATGTTTTAAAAAGGAAAAGAAACAAGCGAACTAATTATGGGCCTTGCTATGGCCTCTCTTTTATTACACTTTGTATGTTTTTTTTCTTCCCAGTAATAGTTTTTTTAGAATCTCCCGCCGGTTTTGAAAAAATCAACTGCAGGCTGCAAATGGGCCCTGGATCGCACGTTGGACTCTTTTTAGGGTAACAGGACTGAGTGACACGACTTAAGTGTGACATTGACATATTTTTTTTATATATAAAATAAACTTAAAATATAGTTGGCATAAGGAGTAGGGATGATGTTCGAAACCGGTTCTCCCGGTTGTTCGATAAGAAAAGAACCATTCGATAAGAAAAGGACCGATTCCATGTACTCAAATCCCTTTTTGAGAAGCGATTCGCGTTATCGAGGCCACTATAGTAAAGAAAAAAGAGTTGGTTCTTTATTCGAATCCCTGGGAACGAATCCCGTCCCACAAGAAATGCCCTGTGGGACATCACAGGAAATGACGTAGCTCACGTCCTTTCCTGTGATGTCACACAAGCAGCAAAAATAATGGACCAGAAAAAACGCCTCAAGTCATGGCTATTCACCTATAGTGATCACAGAGACAGGTTGTTTTTGTGTTACTGTATATATTTGTTTTTCTGAAAAATCCCACTTAATATACTTGGGTAACAACAGTCAATATTTTTTTAACTATTTTTTTTAGGGGGCTAACAGTCAATATATATATATTTTTTTGCTTATAATATAAAAGTGAGCTTTTGTTAAACCAAATATTGTGTTTTTTTCCATATACAACAACCTATCTGGATTCGATAAGGAATCGGTTCGATAAGAGGATTCGATAATGGGCTCGAACTCTATAATTTCTTATCAAACATCATCCCTAATAAGGAGTAACAAAAATACGTACGAAATTTCACATTTCTGGAGAATTTCAATGATTACTATTATAATAGTTCACATTAAAGTTTAATTATAGGAGGCAAAGACATGTAACAAATGTATTTTTGCCAAGGTAGTTTAAATGAATCTTTTAAAAATGATATTAATCAAATATGAAATCAATGTGCTGGACACTTTACTTGACCAAAAAATATTGCAGTTAATTTTACCGTGTATTATTTATACATTGGCACTTCACAAAGTTGACCTAATTGAAGCTATATTTAGTCAACTGTGTAGCAAGATACTTAATTATTTCATTAGAAGGATGAAAGTGTGTGCAAAAAATTGTGTCGCTTTGTGACGCTCTCACACTAAAAGGTTGAATGAGGGAATGATGAGGTGGCGCTTTTTTCTCTCTTTCTTGTTCTTTTCTGCCTGCCTTCCACCAGAAAAGCAGATTGCATTCCATCCTCCTCCCAGTTAAAAAAAAAAAAAAAAAGACACATGGATAATGTGGAGGTATCTGCAGTGTGAGAGAAAGAGAGAGAAAGAGAGAGAGCAGTAGGAGGAGGAGGAGGAGTGAATTACAGACTTGTTGGCCAGCGTCACACTGTGCAACGTGTCTGCTGCTGGTGGATCATCACATGGCTGCGTGTCTCCCTTCAGCTCATCTGCTGAGTTCTAATGGTCGGTTTGTGTTTAATTACACCTCACCTGAACACAATCGTCCTTGAAAGGACGAGCGGGTCACCCGTGCAGCTGCTAAAAAACGAGGCTTTTATTATTCAGCGCCAATAACAATCATGAAGTCTGTCAAGCCCTCAATTGTGCAGGTATTTCTAAAGACAGGACGCTTTTCTTAAAAAAAAAACAAAAAAACCTACAACATCTGGTTCCCTCATCTCAGACTGAGTCTTAGAGACAGTGGTGAGGTGACAGTTGTGAGGACCCGGGTTGAAAAGATGCCTTCAAAAATATCTTAATTGATGCTTTTCTGACCTGATGCTCCCTTAGCTGGATGAATATGATAGAAGTACTCATCTTTCAGCCCAGTTCGTTAACATTTTGAACACATTTTGGACATATAGGCGGGCTTTGTCCAAAATCACATTTTTATAACAAAAAAAGTGAAGAATTTATATAGCGCTTTTTCACTTACATAGGGAAACCCATGATCTGCATGTAAGCTACATTAAAACCAGTGTGGGTGGCAGTGGGAGGACACAACGGCAGTGACTAGGATGGCGGAAGCCGGACTCGAACCTGGAATCCCTCAAGTTGCTGGCACCGCCGCTCTACCATCTGAGCCACGCCGCCCAAAAAGCACTAACGAGGGATGCATTTTGACAGTGAAACAGTCTCTGTCAACAATAGTTAAGTCCGTTGTATTCCTTAGTATTTGATTCTTAAAGGTAAAAATGTATGTACACAGTATGCAGTGTTTTCAATGCCACACGTAGATTTGCCGTTACTTGGTCCACCAGAGAATAAGAAGACACAGCAAGGGGGATCGACGTAACCAACATACCATCTTTGACGTTATACTTAGCGAGGAATCAGACCACTCTCGATATTCTTTTACACAAAAGAGACAAATCTAAAGAAGGCATTAAAGCATGAATCACCGCTCCTCCATAAAAAAAATTATTCACCGTATTTTTTGGAGTATAAGTCGCACCGGCCGAAAATGCATAATAAAGAAGGAAAAAAACATATATAAGTCACATTTTTTGGGGAAATTGATTTGATAAAACCCAACACCAAGAATAGACATTTGAAAGGCAATTTAAAATAAATAAAGAATAGTGAACAACAGGCTGAATAAGTGTACGTTATATGAGGCATAAATAACCAACTTAGAACGTGCCTGGTATGTTAACGTAACATATTATGGTAAGAGTCATTCAAATAACTATAACATATAGAACATGCTATACGTTTACCAAACAATCTAGTCACTCCTAATCGCTAAATCCCATGAAATCTTATACGTCTGGTCTCTTACGTGAATGAGCTAAATAATATTATTTGATATTTTACGGTAATGTGTTAATCATTTCACACATAAGTCGCTCCTGAGTATAAGTCGCACCCCCGGCCAAACTATGAAAAGAACTGCGACTTATAGCCTGAGAAATACGGTAGTTATATAGTTTATTTTTTTTACTCACTTTTTGCAAGCGCCCAATTACGCAAACTCGACAGTTAAGGTCATATTTCACCCATTAACCCTAACCTTAGTTTGCAGCTCTATGACTTCCCTCACATATTTAATGAAGGGTTTTGTTCATGGAAAACTATCCATTACCTTTGCGGATGACTTGATTTGAGCAAATATAACCACGTGTCGTTCCTTAATGTTAAACATGTCTGAAACAAATCAATCAAAACCATAACCATGAATGAGGACCGCATTATGACGACATTACCAGTCTGGTCCTAAGTTGTGTTCGAGCGTCATACCAGAGTGGTGGCTACCAAGAAATATTGGTGGATCAAAAAGTGAAGGCCTCTTTCTTTGAGGCGGTTTTCTTCTGGTGACCACCTGCACTTGGGTTTTATACGCAAAGGTCAGGAGGAAGACGAGAGCGCTCCGTAGGGTGGAGAAAGCTGACAAGTGTAGATAAAGTTGGAATACACACAATGAGTGTGAGTAGACAATAGAAGTCAAGTGAATCAGGAAGTAGATCTGAAGGAGAAATAAAGAGTGGAATAAACCTGTTGCTGCTCTCTGAGGAGGAGAGCTTCCTCCAACCTACCAATGTTCCTCAGGATCAAGTTTCTTCTCTTCACCCCCCTTTTCCTCGTCTCCAACCTTCTCGGCTGTGGAATTATGGAAGGAGGGCCCTTCTTTTTTTTTTTTCCTGTCCTTTCTTTCTTTTCATCTGGTTTTTTTTTCTTTCCCCCCCTTCTCCGAGGGAGGGGTCCATTCTTGTCTTCCCTGAACGTGAGCGGCAGCGAGAGGCTAACGAGGGTGCGTCCCAGTCGCTCCAGTCCCAGCGCCTCCCAGCGCAGACTCCCATATAAAAGCCCTGGTGGAAAGTTAGTGTAGGCAGTAGGGAGTTTTCTGCTGGGGTCAGGAGGACTGTGGAATCAAGCGGACCCTACCCCAAACACCCGTGTATGAGTGGAGTGTAGCAGAAAGAGAAGACATCCCCAACTTTTTTCCTCTCTTGCCTCAAAGAGTCTACATGTCTAGCGGCATCTAGACATGTTCAGCTTTGTGGATTTGCGGCTGGCGCTGCTGCTCGGCGCAGCGGTGCTCTTGGTGAGAGCGCAGGGCGAGGACGACCGTAAGTGTCACCATCTCATCATCACTCTTTTCCGGAGCTTCTCGACCAGCCTTTTGGAAAAGTGGATATATTCTTTTCGCGTGGACGTTTGGCGGCTTGAAATCTAGACAGGGTTTGCAGTAGAAAAGCGAGGGTTTTGATGCCCGCGTTCTTTCCAGCAGATAGATAAATAGGGAAGAAAAGGAGTGCAGGCTTTGCGTAATGCATGGGGCATCCCAAGAAGGCCCCTCGCCCTGCCCCCCCACCCCCACCCTAATGCATGCAAAGCAAGTTGCTGCAGGTTTTCTAGCCAAGGGCTTCTATGCGACGACTCACAAACGTCACATCTTTTTAGGCAGATTGCTAACATTTAAACCCCCCCTCCTATTTATATGCATTTTTTTAAAAGTAAACACTTCGCACCCTAAAAGGGGGTACCTGGGCCTTCCTCTGCCGAGTCCAGTAGACAGCCTTACTGCAGGTTTGATTGACGTGGCAAACTTCAACACCGCCCCCGGGCCCATTGTTGAGTTGGCCAGGTGAGGAGGCACCTTGAATGGGGGGGGAGGGGGATAAGAAAGGTGAGCAAGTGTAGTATTATTTGCCTGGACACGTCATAATTAGTCCAGTGCAAAGATGGAGTTTTTTTTCTGTAAAAGTTAGGGCCTTTAAGGCAAGAACAAAGGAGCAGATATTCCACTTTTCCAGATGTGCAACTATAGAGACAGATGAGGTCTTCCAGTGCCACCTAGCGGCCGAGCTCTGCACCTGCACGCCACTTCTCACCCCGCCCCTCTCGACTGTTTTTGGCTCTAATTGCAAACATGTGGAAGTCTTTTTTCCACCACAGCTGCTGCCAAGCCCACAAAGTCTGTGAGGTCAGCTCTTAGGCATTTTATCCACTTTATCATGATTAAAATCTCAAAAATTAAGCAAAATGCGACGCATTGAAAAGTTAAGAAGTGGTTTCAAACATGTACGTATCCTGCTTTTTTAAATGCCTCTCTTTTACTTTACATTTCGGTCCTTCCAATATGCCCGCAATTATAAAAACGTTATATTCGCATGAATTGGTGAATATATAACTTACTTTCAGCCACAAAAACGAGACGACACACGGTGTTTAGGTTGGGAGCTTACTTCCGGGTTGTTCTTTTTTTTTTTTTCTTCTTGTTCGCGCTCTTGTTCTTGTTCACTTACCTCATGTGTCTCTGTCGCCCCCCTCAGGTGAGGGTGGCAGTTGCACCCTCGACGGCCAGGTGTTTGCGGACCGTGACGTATGGAAACCCGAGCCATGCCAGATCTGCGTGTGCGACAGCGGCACGGTGATGTGCGATGAGGTCATCTGCGAGGACACGGCCGACTGCCCCAACCCCGTCATCCCCCATGACGAGTGCTGCCCCATCTGCCCCGACGACGGTACGCCATCGACACACATAATGAACTGTCATGGAAGATCTGTAATATTATTATTATTACATAAACATATTAATGTCACATCATACTCTTTCTTTATCTGACTGCAGGCTACCAGGGTCAATCTCAAGTTGAGGTAAATTATTTTATTCATATAATAATAATGTGATATTTATGAAAAACTGCAGTTAATATCAGAAAAAAGGTTGAATTATTGGTATAATAATTTTTTTAAAAAATGATTTTGAGGAATTGTATCCATTGAGTTGTTTATCAACCAGGGACAAAATGTCAATTAATATGGTACATATTTTTCTAAAATGCTGTTTCTCCCCGAAAGGGACCCAAGGGAGACCGTGGACCTAAGGGAGAGAGGGTAAGTGTGCGGTGGTCTTTTTACACCTTTTTTTTTGTAAGGAAAACTGATGCAGCTGTAAATAATAACCCTCGTAAAACCTACTAATGGCCTTTAGGTGTTTGATCTTGTTGAATTAAGGTTGAAAGAAAACACGGTGGCCAATTTGTTGACATTTTTGCTGTTTATACTCAATTTAGAATATTTGCAGTTTATTTTCATTTTGGTTATGGTGACTTATGTCTTTACTCTACTTCCTGTTTACTAATGTCACATGACCGGTTTATACGTCACGTGACCCCCTGGCTCCATGTTATGACTGACTTGTCATGACTGAATATTATCTTCCTCCCCCCCCCTGCAGGGTCTTGCTGGTCCCGCTGGTAACGATGGTGTCCCCGGCCAGCCTGGTCTGCCCGGACCTCCCGGCCCCCCTGGACCCCCCGGCCTCGGTGGAGTAAGTACTCATTTTTTAGAGGGGATATTTGTTTTTGATTGATTGAAATTTGTATTAGTAGATTGCACAGTACAGTACATATTCCGTATAATTGACCACTAAATGGTAACACCCCAATAACTTTTTCAACTTGTTTAAGTCGGGGTCCACGTAAATCAATTCATGGTTGTGTGTGTATTGCTGTATTGTATGTATACCTGACACACAATCACGGCACAATAGATACTTTGGGGTATTTATCCAGTTGCCAGGGGAGATTATGAATATGTATAAGTGACAAAAAAAAAAGTAATTGACTTGAATCAGCTGACATCATTCTTGATTCCATGCATAACAGATAACTTAGTGACTGTACATACATTTAATTAGCATCTGGTGAATATAATTTAATTATGCTTCATAAGGTTTGACAGTCTGATGTGTAAAAGATACATACACACATACATATATAGCATCTGTATGCTAACTATGCTATTATTATGCATTGCTTATGTGTAGCTGCGTTTTGTAGTATTGTCAGTTGTGTCACCTAAACACATTTTTGAATGTTTATGTGTCATTAGGGGTTAAGGATGGATTATTAATAGATCTGCAAAATATTGGAATGACACTACAGTGATTATAAATATTAATTCTCCTTTTTTTTGCAGAACTTCTCCCCTCAGATGTCTGGTGGCTATTCTGACAAATCTCCCCCCATTCCCGTTCCCGGACCCATGGTACGCAACGTTTTCCTACGATTCCTATTCAAATCCGCAGGTCACGCGGACTCTAACTCCTCTCCCGCCCTCATTTGCAGGGCCCAATGGGACCCCGTGGACCCCCTGGATCTGCCGGTGCTAGTGTAAGAACACCACTTCTTCTTCAGATTGAGCCTTTATCCTAAGCGTTCCGGCTGTGACAATCCTCGGTATAAATCGTGAAAATATGCAATCCTGCCTGTGAGGAACTAGGAAACCATGGAGACCGATTGGATCTGCGTGTTTACATGAAGCCCGGCTATAAATCGCATTTAATACAGAACCAGGAAGTGAATTGTTGATGTGACACGTCTTCCAAAAAGCGGTATTGACTGTGTTTTTGTGTCCTGTGCTCAGGGCCCTCAGGGATTCACTGGTCCCCCCGGTGAGTCTGGAGAAGCTGGAGCTTCTGTGAGTACTACAAATGCACACATCACTAGTTTTTACTTGATGCAACGCTTGACTTTTTATACGTGCTTCGTGTCTACAGGGCCCCATGGGACCCCGCGGCCCCGCCGGCCCATCTGGAAAGAACGGAGAGGACGTAAGTCAATCAACTCTTACTCACCTCGCAGGTAACGCTTTCATCACGCGCCCCCCTGATCTTATTCTTCTCCTGGTATTAGGGTGAATCTGGCAAACCTGGTCGTTCTGGCGAGCGTGGACCTCCCGGCGCTCAGGTGAGTCGCTATGGCGCCTGCAACAATTATATCGTAAACACACTATAAACATCCCTTTCCCCTTGTCTATACACAACAGGGAGCTCGCGGTTTCCCCGGAACTCCCGGTCTTCCCGGAATCAAGGGACACAGAGTGAGTCCGGACTAAAAGAATTCTGCAAAATGGCGACCATGGATAAAAAGCAGGATGTCATACGTCAATCTTTGCTTCTCTGCAGGGATTCAGCGGTCTGGATGGTGCCAAGGGAGACGGTGGCCCCGCTGGACCCAAGGTAACTTATTTGTAGCTTTTTCTTACAAAACCAATACCGTTTTCTTGCAAGATGGACAAGTAAAACATGCCCATAAACCTGCATTGAAGCGCTTTCTGTATTTCAATTAATTGTGAACACTGTTAAGTCATCATAATAGTAACTTATCGGTAAAATATTTTTTATTTACTATCATTGCCTTCCTAACCATTTAGATAAGACTGGGTTGAGCATGCTACATCCTCCTAGGAGCCAGCGGCTTTGCAAAACACAAAGCTGTGGACGCTGCTTCTCAGGCGGTTATGCCATAAAATAATCAAGGAAAAGCTTGAAAGTTTTGGTGAAATTGGGAGATTTAGAGAAATGATCATTAATGTTGGATGTGTGTGTGTTTAGGGAGAGACTGGTGCCGCTGGTGAGAACGGAACCCCCGGAGCTATGGTGAGTAAACCAAGCCATGCCAAGTCTTGGATTCTCTACAGAAGCGATGCCACGTTTTGTTCATTAAACTTATTTTCTCGCCTTTTAGGGACCTCGTGGTTTGCCCGGCGAGAGAGGCCGCAGTGGCGCTGCTGGGGCTGCTGTGAGTTCACTCGACTTTTAGCTTGATTGTTCGAGTCACTGGTGACCTGGGAGCTAATGGTGGTTGTTGTCCTGCTGCAGGGAGCTCGTGGTAACGATGGTGCCGCTGGTGCTGCTGGACCTCCCGTAAGTCGACCGCGTAGGCTCATTTAGAAAGGTTTGTTTGGCACTTTTGTCTGAATATGTTGCATGTATCGATCCTTTTCAGGGTCCTACCGGCCCCGCTGGACCTCCTGGATTCCCCGGTGGCCCTGGAGCCAAGGTACAAGACAGTCTTTACATGCATTCATTCTCCTCTGGCCCAGTAAGAACCATCTTGTATGGTCTGGTCACGGTCAGCTCAGATGAATTGTTTGGCCTAATTTGGCCAATTAGTTTTTTTTCTCCATTATTATCACATCTTAAAGTAAAATTTGCATTTACCCATAATGCCTCAACTACCAATGACATGAGCATCATTGAACATTTCAATACTTACTAATAAAATTCAGATTTGGTCACGACATACATAGATTTTCTGAGAATATTTTACTCATTTAACTCTATTCTCAGGGTGAGGCCGGACCTCAGGGATCTCGTGGAGCCGAGGGCCCCGCCGGAGCCCGTGGTGAGCCCGGTAACCCCGGACCCGCCGGTGCTGCTGGAGCTGCTGTAAGTACAAACCCCTCTGTGATTGACTTGGGCTTGAGTCTAACGGCTCCCAAATAAAAAAATAATTTGACTTCAGAACGGTTCAAGATAATCACTTCCCTTTTTTTTTGTCTTTCAGGGTAACCCCGGAAGTGATGGAGCTGCTGGAGCTAAGGGAGGCCCTGTAAGTAGACCATCCCCTACTCGAGGCCTAACCTCCTCATCAGATCTGACAGTAAAGTGACACGTGCTGCCACCTGCAGGGTGCTGGTGGAGTTGCTGGTGCTCCCGGATTCCCCGGACCCCGTGGACCCCCAGGAGCTCACGGTGCTGCTGGTGCTGCAGGACCCAAGGGTAACACTGTGAGTAAAGCCCTTACAAAACCCATTATGATCCCGAGAAATTGGTATGGTAAAAAATGTATAGATAACTTACCATGTTGTGTTATGGTATCTTTCTCGTAGGGCGAGGCTGGTGCCCCTGGATCCAAGGGAGAGCATGGTGCTAAGGGAGAGGCTGTAAGTTTTCATCTCATAAAAGAACATGATTTTTTAAATTTATATTTATAATGCTTTCCGTAACTTATATTGTATGTGAATTTGTCATTCTACAGGGTGCCCCAGGAGTTCAGGGACCTCCCGGACCTTCTGGTGAGGAGGGCAAGAGAGGAGGCAGAGGAGAGCCTGGTCCCGTTGGAGGCCGTGGAGTTCCTGGCGAGCGTGTAAGCCTCATAGCTTAATTAATCTCCAGCTTCAAGATTGACTATTTTTATTGAATAAAACATAAGCAATATCAAATAATGTGCAAACATGCTAGTGCCCCCTACAGGCAATTTGGTAGAACCAAACCATGCAAACTCATTTTAGTGGTTACGTTCCCTGAAGTCGATTATTGATCTCTGCTTCCAGTCATACGGAACCTCCTTTATAACAACTTAATATTTGACTCTTTTTGCAGGGTGGTACTGGTGGTCGTGGTTTCCCTGGTGCTGATGGTGCCGCTGGAGTCAAAGTGAGTACAGCACATATGCATCAACCATACATCATCCATTCCACTTGTATTTTCCTGTTGAAGTAATTTCTTCCTGACAATCAATCACAGGGTGCCACTGGCGAGCGTGGTTCCCCAGGTGTTGCTGGAGCTAAAGGAAACAGCGGAGAGGTCGGCCGCACTGGTGAGCCTGGTTTGCCCGGAGCTAAGGTGAGGCTCTCCTGCCAGCTGTTTTGATTACCGAACATGATTTCTTCACTGTCTTACTCTAAACATTTTGGCATTTGTTTTGACCTTTTAGGGTATGACTGGCAGCCCAGGCAGCCCTGGACCTGATGGCAAGATGGGACCTAATGTAAGTTCTCATCATCACGCCAGGACGTTTGGTTGATATTCCTTCTTTAAACGCTCAATTAAGTAAACTCCGTCCACTTTACCAGGGAGCCCCCGGACAAGATGGCCGCCCCGGACCTCCTGGCGCCGTTGGAGCCAGAGGCCAGCCCGGAGTCATGGGATTCCCAGGAGCCAAGGGAGCTGCTGTAAGTACTGCGCCTCAAGCTGTGAAGTAGATTTGACGAGTTTCTACTGGTATCTAGATCATTGTCGAGATCACTCTGGTGATGAAGGTTTTTTTTTTTGGACTTTAGGGTGATGGTGGAAAGCCCGGTGAGCGTGGAGTGATGGGACCTACCGGCCCTGTTGTGAGTGTCCCGTTGTGTGAAGCTGCCATGTTCTTGTCCGATGTGAATGCTCGACATTCAGACTGCAACATATTTGTCTATTTAGGGTGCTCCTGGTAAGGACGGTGACGTTGGTGCTCAGGGAGCTGCTGGACCTGCTGTGAGTAGACGCAGGCACTACCAACAAACTCCCAAGCGGATTGTTCTTTATTGGTTCCTAAGTTTCTTCCTTTGCTTTTCCTTAGGGACCCGCTGGTGAGAGAGGCGAGGGAGGACCAGGTGGACCTGCCGGATTCCAGGGACTTCCAGGACCCCAAGGTGCTATTGGCGAGACTGGCAAGTCCGGAGAGCAGGTACTGACTGAATTTAGCTCGAGTGAGCTCACTTCCTGGAAGAGTTTATCGACTTCTTCTTTTTGTCCTGTAATGTAGGGTGTGCCCGGAGAGGCTGGAGCCACAGGACCTGCTGGTTCAAGAGTAAGTCCATCCTCATATATTTACATTAAATGATAGACTATAATTATTTGGATTCTGGTTATGCTCAAGTCCACTAACGCTCTGCTATCCTCAGGGTGACAGAGGATTCCCCGGTGAGCGTGGTGCCCCTGGTGCCATTGGACCTGGTGGTGCCCGTGGATCCCCCGGATCTGCTGGAAGCGAGGGCGCTAAGGTAATTTTGGCAGAAGGTGAAACATGGTTCTGACTCTGCTTCTGAAAACTTCTTCGTTGTAATATTTTCCTTCTTCTTCTTCAGGGAGATGCTGGAGCACCCGGTGCACCCGGAGCTCAGGGACCTCCTGGACTGCAGGGAATGCCTGGTGAGCGTGGTGCCGGTGGTCTTCCAGGACTGAGAGGAGACAGAGTGAGTTGTGACACTCGCGTTATATTGGACCTGCAAAGAACTCCCATTGCTTTTTCATCTCATGCGTTGTCCTCTCTTACTTATCCAGGGTGAACAAGGAGCTAAGGGAACTGATGGAGCACCTGGCAAGGATGGTCCTCGTGGTATGAGCGGTCCCATTGGACTTCCCGGATCCGCCGGAGCTACTGGAGACAAGGGAGAGGCTGGTCCCAGTGGACCTGCTGGACCTGCTGGAGCTCGTGGAGGCCCTGTGAGTTATGAAAAGAGAAGGTCCAACTGTCACCCTGACATCATTCCATAGGTCTCCTCAGTCTGTCAAGGAGCAGAAGTAGCTTCAGTTGAGGGCACCTTAGTCATTATCTTCACATGTTATAATCTTCTCCTCTTCCACAGGGTGAGCGTGGAGAGGCTGGACCACCCGGCCCTGCTGGATTTGCTGGACCTCCTGTAAGTTTCACTGGCTTTCTCGCAGACTCTTTTCCTGTTAAACAAAAACAAGAATAACTTACATTTTCCTCTTGACCACCATCTAGGGTGCTGATGGACTTGCTGGTGCTAAGGGAGAGGCTGGTAACAATGGTGCTAAGGGAGATGCTGGTCCTCCTGGCGCTGCTGGACCCACTGGTGCCCCCGGACCCCAGGTTTGTAGAAAATCCCCTTCTATACAATATTTGTATGTTATTAGCGTTACTATGCCTTCTGACGCTGTTCTGTGTTCATTTAGGGTCCCCTTGGAAACACTGGCCCCAAGGGAGCTCGTGGAGCAATTGGAGCTACTGTAAGTTAAAACTCTCTTTCTACTCATGCATCAAATTTAACTAATGAACCCTCTGTCTGCTTCCCAAGGGTGTTAGTGGTTTCCCTGGTGCTGTCGGCAGAGTTGGACCACCCGGCCCCTCTGTAAGTTATAATGAATGAAAGCACTTTAATAAGACATCATGAAGCTGGGCTGTAAGGTTAATTGTATCCGATCGATGTATGGAACAGGGCCACCCTGGACCCCCTGGCGCTTCCGGACCCGGTGGAAAGGAAGGAGCCAAAGGAAACCGTGGTGACACTGGACCTGCTGGTCGCTCCGGTGAGGTGGGACCTCATGGACCCCCAGGACCTGCTGGAGAGAAGGGTAGCCCCGGTGCCGATGGTGCTCCCGTAAGTTGAAACCTACATCACAAAAACACTTCTGCGACAAGGCTCTTTTCTAGATTTGAGTAGATTCTTGAATCCAACACCTGTGTCTTAATACTTTTTTCTTGTAATACCCTGCAGGGTAGCGCTGGTATTCCTGGACCTCAGGGTATTGGTGGACAGCGTGGTATTGTTGGTCTGTCTGGACAAAGAGGAGAGCGAGGATTCCCTGGCCTGCCTGGACCTACTGTAAGCTCATTGTAGTTATACCTGATGTTTAAAACCATAGTTAAACACGCTTAAATGACAGCAACCAACACACTTGAGTCCAGCTCCAATTTATAGTGCTTTTGGAGTGGGTCACAAGAAAGATCTATGTGATGCAACACACATAGTGGATGTAGTGCACAACGTGTAACCAAATGCACCCATGCCGTGTCACCTCTACAGGGAGAGCCCGGAAAGCAGGGATCCGGTGGCCCCTCTGGTGAGCGCGGACCTCCTGGACCCATGGGACCCCCTGGACTGGCTGGACCCTCTGGAGAGACCGGACGCGAGGTAAAACGATTATCCAATAACCCTCCTTGCGTGTGTAGGTCAGTCCTGTAACTAATCCAATGTGTGTTTGTTTTAGGGAGCCGCTGGTAACGAGGGATCCGCTGGCCGTGATGGATCTGCCGGACCCAAGGTGAGTCGAGTAGACAACACTACAATCAAGTTAATTTATGGAGATAAGGATTACATCTATGCTTCTTCCTACTCCTTTTCGGATATTATGTATTGTACAAACGTGTTCCCTGATGTAAATGAAACAAATATCAGATAGATAGTTCTGTGGACCTCGCCGGAATGAGCCTGACTGATGCTATTCATGTTTCATGCCACCATGTGCAACTTAAGGAAGTGGTTCACATAGTTTCCTCTCAGTTGACCCAATCTCAAAACGCGGTAAAAGCCTCTCTTTTACCATCACCCAGTAACTGAGCTTAAGTCCATAGAAGACACACCTTACAGAACAGGACTCCGCAACCGTTACTATCAGAAGAGCCATTTTGCCCTCTCGTTTCCTTACCTTCCTTATCCAATCACCAGTCAGAACACATTCATGGCCTCATACACAAACTATTTTCAAAAACGCACTTATCCCCTCACTTTGATGTCAAAAACAATCGTATCGACTAAATGAGATGATCTTGTGGAACAATTTAGGGAGACCGTGGAGAGTCTGGCCCTGCTGGAGCTCCTGGTTCCCCCGGACCCTCTGGTGCCCCTGGACCCGTCGGACCCGCTGGAAAGAATGGCGACCGTGGAGACTCTGTAAGTGAAAAGAAGTGCACTGGTCTTTTGTCGTGAGTGCAGCACCATCCTGCAGTGTTCATGACTCTTCTGGGGGTTGTTTCAGGGACCTGCTGGCCCTGCTGGTCCCGCTGGTCCTGCTGGCCCTCGTGGCCCTGCTGTAAGTAACATGACAAGCACCAGCTATTGAGCCCAACAGAGAACGGGTGATTCATTTCATCTTCTATTAGGGAGCCCATGGAATTCGTGGAGACAAGGGAGAGAGTGGAGAGGCTGGTGAGAGAGGCTTGAAGGGACACAGAGGATTCACTGGCATGCAGGGAGCTCCTGGACCCTCCGTATGTCACTCAGCACTCATAGATTTCAAAACACACCTTCGGCTCCTAACTTCTCTTTTCTTTGCTCACTCATAGGGTGGTCATGGCGAGCAAGGACCTGCTGGTGTTTCCGGAGCTGCTGGACCTAGAGTGAGTCTTGTTCATTTTTGCCAGTTTATTTTTCCTTCAGACAATTTAAAGACTTCTTGCTTGCGCTCCACAGGGACCTTCTGGATCTGCCGGTTCTCCTGGTAAGGATGGTATGACTGGCCTTCCTGGTCCCAGCGGACCTTCCGGACCTCGTGGACGCAATGGAGAAATGGGACCTGTGGTAAGGCTCACTTTACTTCTTAATCTAAATGCCACCACAAAGATTGTTTTAACGACACATTTCTGTTTTCCTTTAGGGTCCTTCCGGACCTCCCGGACCTCCCGGCGCACCCGGAGCCCCTGGTGGTGGATTTGACCTTGGCTTCATTGCCCAGCCTCAGGAGAAGGGTCCCGATCCCTTCCGTCACTACCGCGATGACGCTAACGTTCTGCGTGACCGCGACCTGGAGGTGGACGGCACCCTGAAGACTCTGAGCCAGCAGATTGAGCAGATCCGCAGCCCCGACGGTACTCGCAAGAACCCCGCCAGAACTTGCCGCGACCTCAAGATGTGCCACCCAGACTGGAAGAGCGGTGAGTCTTTGTCACGTGGAAAAAGGTGGTGCTGAGGGTCAGAAGATTAAGCTAGGTGGCATGGGTTTCTGACTCTTTGTGCCACTCCATCCTCAGGAGAGTACTGGATTGACCCTGACCAGGGCTGCAACCAAGATGCCATCAAGGTCTACTGTAACATGGAGACCGGAGAGACCTGCGTGGCCCCCACTCAGCGCGAGGTTGCCAAGAAGAACTGGTACATCAGCAAGAACATCAAGGAGAAGAAGCACGTCTGGTTCGGCGAGGCAATGAACGAGGGCTTCCAGGTAACCCAACCCAACAATCCCTTGAGTGGTTTCCTCTGCGACCATCTGCTAACCTCTCCCCCCCCCACAGTTCCAGTACGGCAGCGAGGGCTCCATGCCAGAAGACGTCAACATCCAGATGACCTTCCTGCGTCTCATGTCAACTGAGTCCTCCCAGAACATCACCTACCACTGCAAGAACAGCATCTCCTACATGGATGCTGCCACCGGCAACCTGAAGAAGGCTGTCATCCTCCAGGGCTCCAACGAGATCGAGATCAGAGCTGAGGGCAACAGCCGTTTCACCTACAGTGTCCTCGAGGACGGCTGCACGGTGAGGACACTTACGTTTGTAGACCTTTATTGGGCGACGGAACGTTAAATCGACGCCGAAAATCCACATTTTAGACGAAAATGGGCCAATAAGATCTTTACTGTGTCTATATTACAGCACTACCATGCTGAGTGCATAGCTTAGCAAGAATGCTAATGTAATATGGAGGTTTAGAGCTGGAATTTCTTTCCAAAATAGCTTTTTTCTAAACATTTTCATAGTAGGTTCCATGTACATAATGATCAGTACCCTGTTTAGGGCAGTCTAGAAGTACAACGGCTACATTCACGCTCGATTAGAATGCTCTACATTTTCTGTTGTGTGAGCAGCTGGGTTAACTCTAATTGCTATGAAGTTGATTTTGAGTTTACCTTGAGCTTGTTTTGTTTTTTTCCCGCCCACAAAGAAGGTAAAAAAAAAAAAGCAGGAAAAAGTTAGCATCACATAGCATAGCATTACATGCGTATGTTGCCTTACAGTGCTAAAGAAGTATTAGAACAGGACATTTTCAGACCAAACAAACCGAAGTGTATTCATTTCTTACTTAAAATGTCAATCTCGTTATTGACTTCACTATTGCCAGCTGTTAGAATATTACGTACGGGACAAGTTTTCTCTTAATGACGAGCGTTCTCATGCATTTGCTAAGGGGTAAATATTGCGTACAACTTTTGTCAGGTACCATCAGGAAATGCGAATTGTCAATGTCCTTATTGATAAAAATAAATTTTTTAAAAAAGTAACGTATTTTTCGGAGTATAAGTCGCTCCGGAGTATAAGTCGCACCGGCCGAAAGAAGAAAGAAGGAAAAAAACATGTATAAGTCGCATTTTTGGGGGACATTTATTTGAAAAAACCCAACACCAAGAATAGACATTTGAAAGGCAATTTAAAATAAATAAAGAATAGTGAACAACAGGCTGAATAAGTGTACGTTATGAGGCATAAATAACCAACTGAGAACGTGCCTGGTATGTTAACGTAACATATTATGGTAAGAGTCATTCAAATAACTATAACATATAGAACATGCTATACGTTTACCAAACAATCTGTCACTCCTAATCGCTAAATCCCATGAAATCGGATGTGTCTTTACCTCTGAGGCCGACTCACCGAACCCATAGGGTTCGATCGAACCCAGGTTAAGAACCACTGGTCTAGTCTCTTACGTGAATGAGCTATATAATATTATTTGATATTTTACGGTAATGTGTTAATAATTTCACACATAAGTCGCTCCTGAGTATAAGTCGCACCCCCGGCCAAACTATGAAAAAAAACTGCGACTTATAGTCCGAAAAATACGGTAGATGCCTTCCGAAAGTCCTAGGAGAACTTAGCGATAATGTAATATTATGCGTCTCCCTGTTCAAATTCCAAGCTTACAATAAACCGTCTTGCAAAACATGCAAGTTACACAACAACAAGTCTTGTCAAAGCTTCTCCCTGCTGGGAAAATGTTGAGACAGCGCCTTCTGTCGCATTCACAGCCATGACACTTTTCTTCTACCAAGCGTAGGGATGATGTTTGATAAGAAATTATCCAGTTCGAGCCCATTATTGAATCCTCTTATCGAACCGATTCCTTATCGAATCCATATAGGTTGTTGTGCATGGAAAAAAACACAATATTTGGTTTAACAAAAGCTCACTTTTATTTTATAAAAAAAATAAATAAATAAATAAATAAATGTTGACTGTTACCCCCCTAAAAAATAAAATAAATAAATATTGACTGTTGTTACCCAAAGTATATTAAGTGGGATTTTTCAGAAAAACAAATATATACAGTAACACAAAAACAAGCTGTCTCTGTGATCACTATAGGTGAATAGCCATGCCTTGAGGCGTTTTTTCAGGTCCATTATTTTTGCTGCTTGTGTGATGTCCCACAGGGCATTTCTTGTGGGACGGGATTCGTTCCCAGGAATTCGAATAAAGAACCAACTCTTTTTTCTTTACTATAGTGGCCTCGACAACGGGAACCGGTTCTCAAAAAGGGATTTGAGTCCATGGAATCGGTTCTTTTCTTTTTGAACAACCGGGAGAACCGGTTTCGAACATCATCCCTAACCAAGCGCCATCAAATCTCTTTACCTAAATGACTATAAAAAGCGGAATTATTCCACAATTCGTAATGACGATGTGACGTTTGAAGCGTGTCCTGACTATTTGTGGTTGTTTTGTTGCAGTCACACACCGGTACATGGGGCAAGACAATCATCGAATACAAGACATCGAAAACATCTCGCCTGCCCATCATTGACATCGCTCCTATGGATGTTGGTGCTCCAGACCAAGAGTTTGGCCTTGAAGTCGGACCCGTCTGCTTCTTGTAAAAAGAGAAATCTGGACTTGAACATGTTGTGGTGCGTGAGTGTGTGCGTTTTATTTTTTTTTTCTAGCAACCAACCCTTTCCTTAAAAAAAAAACGAAACAGCCACCCCAAACATTTTTCTGATCTGGCCCCCTCCCACGCCCACCCTCCCCCCTGCCGTGGTCCACGACGCCTCAAAACCTGCACTTCAACAAAGATGGCGGCGGTGCGGCAACGTCCACGCCATCGCGTTTTAGGACCACTACTTTTTGTTTGACTCTTTTTTTGTTGGTTTTTGTCTCGTTTTTTTTTTTACCATCAACAACACCCAGGATCCCAAGACATTTTGTTTCACTGGCAACAAGAAAATAATATATGATTCTGTAAAAAAAAAAAAAAAAGAAAAGAAAAGAAATTGACTCCGCCCCCTTCTTCAACCAATCCAGGCCTCTCTGGAGTTTACAGAAACACACAGGTGACTTTTGTATTTTTATACACCCCCGTGCCGTGAGAGGAATGACAGGACAGTCCCGACAGACAGAACCCGATTGCTTTGTACCACATTTCAGGTGTTGATGAATAAACGGTGAAACTGACAGCCACGTTTTGTCTTTTAAATGTTTTCGCTGTCATCTCTCTTGTTTGTTCCTCATGTTCTTGGAAAGTCACATTAAAGCCACCAGCAGAGAAACATTGGTTTTTAAAACTTGTTTTTTTTTTAGAAAAAGAACATCCTATGGCTACCTCAAAAAAAAAAAAAAAAAAATGTTGGAAAAGATGTTTTTCCTGCAGCTGGGAAAGCACTCAGGTGCTATTCTTGTCTTGCAACTAATGTTCTTTCCTATTAAAGTGACACGATTTTTGGTGCTAAAATGACACCCCGGATTTTATTCTCGGTGTCCAGGATCTTTTCTCTCCTTTCTTTTTCAGTTTTGGTTTGATGTTCTTCAACTAAAATTCCCCAAAAGTCATTCCCCCCATCCTCTTCTCAACTTTTATACGAACCTGTTGTCATTTTTTGTTTCTGAAAAAAAAATGAAATGCACATGCAGAAAGCCATCTACAGTAGAGAGAGAAAACCGCAACACAAATCTGTACCTGTTTTGTATATGTAAAATAATTTGAGATGTTTTTAATTATTTGAATGCTGGAATAAAGCATGTTAAGTGGTCGAACAATGAATCTCACTGACTGATTTTGCAGGACTTTTTTCAAAGATGGAGAAGGGAAAGCAATTCCCCAAAAAACTAACCCGTAACCTCATCTGTTGACGCAACCATTTGTGAAATAATTCAGGATTTTATATTTCTATTACTTTCCAGGCATTAAAAGCCCACTCACTTTAGTTGTTTATTTTTGGACACAACAAACTAAAAATACTTTTCATCTACAGAATTTAAAAGGAAAAAAAAACAGCTTTCCCAGTACAATATTGTCATTTGTTCATTTTTATAATGTTTAAAATGAACTGAAATACTCAATAACTAAAATAGAGATAACAAATATGGCATGTTTGCTATTTTTATTTAGGACGGAAGTTGATCAAAGAGATCCGAGCAAAAATAAGTATTACATTTTCTTTATACACTTAAAACTCCCGGTGGAATTTTTTGTCCTGGCCCAATTCTATTGGGCTGAATGGTAAATGGGTTGTACTTGTATAGCGCTTTTCTACCTTTTATAAGGAACTCAAAGCGCTTTGACACTATTTCCACATTCACCCATTCACACACACACACATTCACACACTGATGCTAATAATATTTCTCAGTGTATCGTTGATATACGAAAACATTTCAAATAAAAACATTAAAATTGAACATGAAAATAACCCTTTACTCTACTCTAAAATTAGATATATACACACACATGCATACATATATATATATATATATATATATATATATATATATATATATATATATATATATATATATATATATATATATATATATATATATATATATATACACACCAGTGTTGGGACTAACGCGTTACTGTAACGCCGTTAGTTTCGGCGGTAACTATTAATCTAACGCGTTATTTTTTATATTCAATAACTCAGTTACTGTTACTACATGATGCGTTACTGCGTTATTTTACGTTACTTTTTATGTAGTATAAAGTGTGTTCTATCGGAGCGCTGCAGTGTCATCGTTCTGACTCTTCTTGTGTCACAAGCCGGAGAAGAGAGACGTGCGCTCTGTGTGTGTGTCAGGGTGTGAGTGTGGGGAGGGGGGAGAGGGAGGAGAGGGGGGGGCGTGTCTGATCATGGCGGAGCCAGAAGTCGAGTTTGTTAACATGGAGATATTTTCACTACTTTTCCTTTTTCGAGCACAAAGAAAAGAACATTTTTAGTTAAATGTAAATTGTGCTTTGGATCAAAGATCCCATCTACTGCCCAACACAGCAAATCAAATCTGCTGAAACAGCTACATAAGCAACATGCTTCGACGTAGCCAGTAAAGAGAGACAGAGACTCCAATGCCACTTCACCTCCACCACCACCACTTAAGGATTAACTCTGCCTCTGTTCAACATTCAGCATTGAAGATACACACTCTGTCAATCAATGTTCCCTTTAATTTTTCATGTGTGTGAGCAAATGCAAAAACTCTGAGCATTGAGTGGAGCCATGTGAGCAACATCAGACGTGCACACTGTGGCTACACCAGCAGCACACCTGTCCCAAACCTGACTAAATAACAAGTTACATCTCCATCCATCCTTCCATTTTCTACCGCTTGTCCCTTTCGGGGTCGCTGGAGCCTATCAGCTGCATTCGGGCGGAAGGCTGGGTACACCCTGGACAAGTCCCCACCTCATCGCAGGGCCAACACAGATAGACAGACAACATTCTCTTATTATTATAATCAAATGACAGCAGTCATTTCCTTTTCTAATATAAGTGTTTAGGCCCACTTACAATGACAATAACAACAAATATTGTTTTTCATGAACTGTGTACTTGTATTGTTTGTCTGGGTGGAGGTCCTGCTTTGGAAATAATTTGTACCCCTTTCAGACATTGCATTTAGTTCCCATTAAAACATTCCCATGTTGCACAATGAGATGTAAGCAGGAGATCATGTGTACATTCCTGCAACTTCCTGTTTGTACAAAATATATTTTTATTAGTATTTATTTAATATACTAACAGCATTTCATGATTAATATTTATAAATTAAGATTCCTAATAAATGACACTAGAATAAGCACACATTTGATTGGTAAATCATAGTGTAACGACCTGGAATGACACTTTATGTGTGGTGTTGGAGTTGTCCGACTTTTTGTGTGGCTGTAAACGCATCACTGGCTAAGGGAGTGAGAAAGAGCGAGCGGCTGCTGTTGATATAACAAAGTTGCCTTTGGTCTGGTTTGTACTGCAGAAAATGACCACTTTTGCTAGATATAATTTTTTTACAAATTTTTTGATGATGTGTTTAGGGCCGACAATAAAGAGTTTTGCTCAGTAAAGTGATGGATGGAATTCATGTCCTCAAAGCGTCTCAACAGATGTTACAATATTTGAACAATGATGACGAAAACTGTTTTCTCTGTCGAAAATTATGCGCTAATTTTTTTAATTTGATTTTGTGCGTGGCATAGATTTGCCGTGCGCAGAGGACGCTTGAGCAGTGCGCAATTGCACAGGCGCGCACCTTGGAGGGAACGTTGCTGTCAATTCTCTTATATACTCTTTCATTCTAGACTTCTAGAGTGTTTGATTATCACATCACTCTAAATGTATAGACTATAAAGTTCACAAACATAAAGAGGGATGCTAGTGGGCCAGGCCAATCTTTCCTTATCTCTAAACTAAAACTGGGGAAATGTGTAGAGAGTTCTGGGCTTCAGACATGATTTTATTTCACAATTCCTTGAGAGAAAAAAACGCCTGGTTAGGCTTTGTGTATGTAGTGTGTGCCTTCCTTGGTTTACAGCTATGTTGTTATTATGCTGTTTGTTACTTATGTATGTTATGTTGCAGCTATTTAAAATAGTTTTGTCAATTTGTTCTGGCCAGAAACAAATTGGCCTTTGTAATATACATTGAAACAAGTTATATTATAAAAAAGAAACAGAGAAAAACTTTTTTTTTAAATAAATCCTACATGAAAAAAAGTCAAATAAAAAATGCATTAAAAAAAAAAAATATATATATATATATATATATATATATATATATATATATATATATATATATATATATATATATATATATATATATATACACAACCTGACAGCATGTATGCTGACTCTTTTTTTTTGATGAAATTTATGAAGAACTATTGAAAAATTAGGGTGACATGAAATAGTTGAGATGAGAACACATATATAATAAACATTAAGTATGTCAGATATAATTATTGAATACAATTAAAATAAAGAGTAATATTACTAATTCAGTGTTAATATTTGATTGGGGACACGGACCCGTCTGTAGTGGAGGTAAAAAAGGTTAAGAACCCCTGTACTAAAGTATTATATAAAAATACTTTTAAGGAATTGCTATGACATTCCTGCCAATATTTGCATTTGGAAAATAATAATATAACAATAATAAAATATTATATAATGTAATATTATTACCAAAAATACAAAAAATGTAGGTGTTTTTCCAAACAGCAAGAAGCAATATTTGCAACATGAAAAGAAGATATAATTATAGAAAATAAGCAGAGAATTTTTTTTTATCTGGAAAAAAAGTTAAAAATGCATTAAAAAATGTATACACATATATATTTTTTTTTCCGACCTGACAGTTTGCCTGCCACTTTTTTTTAATGAAATTTCTGAGGAACTATTGAAAAATGAGGGTGACATGAAATAATTAAAGGTAAGAACAACAAATCTTACCTTTTGGATGTTGCAGCAAGTCCTGATATCTTTCCCACGTATGTTTATAATCCCAAGGTGCGGCTTTACGTCGGGAGTTCGCAGGTTTTCATCCCAAAAGCCTCGGAGGTGTTTCTCTCAGCTGCAGCGATGGAGGACTGAGCTGGGCTGCGGGCTCCATCCGCACGGTGCAAGCCAGCGGGCGCCACAAAGACGGCCATTGTCCACCTGCGCTCCCCGCAGAGCTGCGGCGTACTTGAGGAAGGACGCGGGAATGCAGACCCCTCTGCTTTGGAACACAGGAGAGGCTGTTTCAAGCAGAAGCCTCTCAGACGCCACATGCACAGCTTGCACTGTCCGGGGTCAAAGGTGAGCCAGGTTGCCAGTCAGTGCCAAGGCACGCACAGCAGAAAAGGAGGTTTCTGGAATGGAATACTTGTTTAATGGCTTGGAACAAACCAGAAAATATTCACTTACTGTATTTTCTGGACTTTATTCTAGAGCATAGGCCACACCCACTAAATTTGAGGGGGAAAAATATGTTGTCCATATATTAGCCGCACAGATATATACATTGCCAAATGAGTTATTTACACAGAAAAATCCTGTCAATGTTTATTTACATATCTTCAATTGTTTCTGTGACACGGCAGTAAAACGGCTGGTCAAACAAAACAGAAGTCGTCGTCATGGACCCGCCGGCTGCGGAACCAGCTCTCCGATCAGCTGAACGGACTCGATGACGTCTTGGGGAATTTGTGAGAAGAAATGTCGTTGCCGGTTAATAACACCAACACAGACTCTCATGAACGTGTTAGCATGTTAGCTAATGCTAACGACGCTAGCTTAATTACATTGCGATGGCAAGTACAAATATGCATGAGAACCATACTTGCCAACCTTGAGACCTCCGAATTCGGGAGATTGGAGGGCGGGGGGTTGAGGTGGGCGGGGCCGGGGAGCGGGGTTAAGGGGGGAGGAGTATATTTATAGCTAGAATTAACTGAAATTCAAGTATTTTATTATATATATATATATATATATATATATATATATATATATATATATAATAAAATAAATATATATATATATATATAATAAAATACATATAGATATGTATAGCTAGAATTCACTGAAAGTCAAGTATTTATTTTATTTATATATATATATATTGATTTTATTATATATATATATATATATATATATATATATATATATATATATATATATATATATATATATATATATATATATAATAAAATATACATATATAGCTAGAATTCACTGAAAGTCAAGTATTTATTTTATTTATATATATATATATATATATATATATATATATATATATATATATATATATATACATATATATATATATATATATATATATACATATATATATATATATATATATATATATAT